>NC_135392.1:12517500-12655000 GCF_051989625.1 Stigmatopora argus | reverse complement strand
GTGTGTACGAGTGTGTGTGTGTACGAGTGTGTGTGTGTACGAGTGTGTGTGTACGAGTGTGTGTGTACGAGTGTGTGTGTACGAGTGTGTGTGTACGAGTGTGTGTGTACGAGTGTGTGTGTACGAGTGTGTGTGTACGAGTGTGTGTGTACGAGTGTGTGTGTACGAGTGTGTGTGTACGAGTGTGTGTACGTACATGTGTGTGTACGAGTGTGTGTACGTACATGTGTGTGTGTGTACGTACATGTGTGTGTGTGTGTACGTACATGTGTGTGTGTGTGTACGTACATGTGTGTGTGTGTGTACGTACATGTGTGTGTGTGTGTACGTACATGTGTGTGTGTGTGTACGTACATGTGTGTGTGTGTGTACGTACATGTGTGTGTGTGTACGTACATGTGTGTGTGTGTACGTACGTGTGTGTGTGTACGTGCGTGTGTGTGTGTACGTGTGTGTGTGTGTACATGTGTGTGTACATGTGTGTGTACGTGTGTGTACGTGTGTGTGTACACACGTACACACACGTGTACACACACGTGTACACACACACATGTACACACACACACATGTACACACACACACATGTACACACACACACATGTACACACACACACATGTACACACACACACACATGTACACACACACACATGTACACACACACACATGTACACACACACACATGTACACACACACACATGTACACACACACACATGTACACACACACATGTACACACACACACACACATGTACACACACACACACACATGTACACACACACACACACACATGTACACACACACACACACACATGTACACACACACACACACGTGTGTGTACATGTGTGTGTACATGTGTGTGTACGTGTGTGTGTACGTGTGTGTGTGTGTACGTGTGTGTGTGTACGTGTGTGTGTGTGTACGTGTGTGTGTGTGTGTGTGTACGTGTGTGTGTGTACGTGTGTGTGTGTGTACGTGTGTGTGTGTACGTGTGTGTCTGTACGTGTGTGTGTGTACGTGTGTGTGTGTGTACGTGTGTGTGTGTACGTGTGTGTGTGTACGTGTGTGTGTGTACGTGTGTGTGCGTGTGTACGTGTGCGTGTGTACGTGTGCGTGTGTACGTGTGCGTGTGTACGTGTGTGTACGTGTGCGTGTGTACGTGTGTGTACGAGTGTGTGTGTGTACGAGTGTGTGTGTGTGTACGAGTGTGTGTGTGTGTACGAGTGTGTGTGTGTGTACGAGTGTGTGTGTGCGTACGAGTGTGTGTGTACGTACATGTGTGTGTGTGTACGTACATGTGTGTGTGTGTGTGTACGTACATGTGTGTGTGTGTGTGTACGTACATGTGTGTGTGTGTACGTACATGTGTGTGTACGTACATGTACATGTGTGTGTGTGTACGTACATGTACATGTGTGTGTGTGTGTGTACGTACATGTGTGTGTGTGTGTGTACGTACATGTGTGTGTGTGTGTGTACGTACATGTGTGTGTGTACGTACATGTGTGTGTGTGTGTGTGTACGTACATTTGTGTGTGTGTGTGTACATGTGTGTGTGTGTGTGTACATGTGTGTGTGTGTGTACATGTGTGTGTGTGTGTGTGTGTACGTGTGTGTGTGTGTACATGTGTGTGTGTGTGTGTACATGTGTGTGTGTGTGTACATGTGTGTGTGTGTGTGTACATGTGTGTGTGTGTGTACATGTGTGTGTGTGTGTACGTGTGTGTGTGTGTGTACGTGTGTGTGTGTGTGTACATGTGTACGTGTGTGTGTGTGTGTGCGTGTGTACATGTGTGTGTGTGTGTACGTGTGTACATGTACGTGTGTGTACGTGTGTGTGTGTGTGCGTACACACGTGTACACACACATGCACACACACACATGTACACACACACACACTTGTACACACACACACACACATGTACACACACACACACATGTGTGTGTATGTGTGTGTGTACATGTGTGTGTGTGTACATGTGTGTGTGTACATGTGTGTGTGTGTGTGTACATGTGTGTGTGTGTGTGTACATGTGTGTGTGTGTGTACATGTGTGTGTGTGTGTACATGTGTGTGTGTGTGTGTACATGTGTGTGTGTGTGTGTACATGTGTGTGTGTGTGTGTACATGTGTGTGTGTGTGTGTACATGTGTGTGTGTGTGTGTACATGTGTGTGTGTGTGTGTACATGTGTGTGTGTACATGTGTGTGTGTGTACATGTGTGTGTGTGTACATGTGTGTGTGTGTACATGTGTGTGTGTGTACATGTGTGTGTGTGTGTGTGTGTGTACATGTGTGTGTGTGTGTGTGTACATGTGTGTGTGTGTGTGTGTACATGTGTACGTGTGTGTGTGTGTACATGTGTACGTGTGTGTGTGTACGTGTGTGTGTGTACATGTGTGTGTGTGTGTGTACATGTGTGTGTGTGTACATGTGTGTACGTGTGTACATGTGTGTACGTGTGTACATGTGTGTACATGTGTGTGTGTTTGTGTGTGTGTGTACATGTGTACGTGTGTGTGTACATGTGTGTGTATGTTGTTGCATGCATCAGGACTGTGGAGGACCAGATGATCTTTCTTGCAGGTTGCCAACTTGAAGGTGGTGTCTGTGAACTCTGCACTTTGGAGGCGTCTGGAAGGCTTATTTCAGGTATTCATCAACATTATAATCATGTGAAATTTCACTGAACATAAACTGAGATTAATCCCCTCCACTTTATAGGTAAAGGCCACATCTCTATGACATGCACTGGTAAACTGAGGCCAGACCCCTGAGGTAATAATAATCTTTATTCAATATTGTCCTACATATAATTCTAAATGAGTTGGTAAACTTATAACCATATTTCATGTCTGCAGGTGGAAAAAGACTGGCCACACCAATCAACGTGATAAAAACTTCTAAGTGCAAAAGTTAAATGTTTTCCTGTTGATAAAATTTTTAAACTAATTGTTTCTTGCATTCTTTTGCTAGGTAAATGAAGAATATAAAATTCAAGAACATTAATTTTTCCACAAAAAAGTGGCTTTTGAGATAAGTTCCCACAGGCCTTCCAACAATTAAAAATTGAAGTGTGCAATTTGTCTCTCGGTAGACAGATGAAAAATCCTCCTGGGTGTTGGAGTTCTGAAAGAGGGAAAAAAAGTCAGAGGGACCCATACACTAAGTCCAACAATTAAAAAAAAAAAGGATTTAGATTAATTAAGTCAAAAAAAATTTAACCCCAAAAAATAACTACCAAGAGTAAAAGAATACTTACCAGGAACGGCCTTCACTTAGTTGCCCCACAGTCAGCAGGTTTCATCCCACTGCAAAAGGCAAGCAACATTAAAGCCACAGGAGGGGAAAAACTGGAAATATTAGACATACACTTTGAAGCTCAGTGGCTTGGTTTGCTTTTTCTTTTTGTCTGCTGCAGACACTCAAAAATGATCTGAGTTTATATAACAGGTCTCCAACTCCAGTACTCTATGGCCCCTATCCAGTCTATTTTCCATGTCTTCCTTCAACATAAATCAAACAATCAAGCTCCTGGACAGCTTGCTGATGAGTTGATTCAGAGGAGGGAGATATGGAAAATAGACTGGACTGGAGACTGACGGCTGTCCTCCAATGTCCTCGTAGACCAGCAGCTCACCATGTCAGCCATTTTGGGGATTATCTTGTCACCTTTCTTTGGCGTTGATTTGGTAAACTTGGTGGACCCTGAAGAGAAGCAAGATACAAAATGAGTAGGTTTAGTGCACATTTCATGAAAATAATAAATAACCTGAGACCGGTCTTACCTCATCCACAACTACTGCCTTGGCTTCTTTAGTCTTCTCGTCGATCTTGACAGCTTTCACCGTCTCCATGGCTTTAAACATCTACAAAATGATGATATTGAAATTGTTTAAGCATTTTGATGCACAAACGACCCACCTAATTTCATCTTGGATGAGTTTGTCAGTCACTCATTTCAGATCCATTCATTTTTTTTCTTATTGTTTGTGTTTCTCTTACACGGGGGAAAATGGTTATTTTACCTTGTGTTTAAACTAGAATCAAAAATGACCCTTGCGCTATTGTTGAATGAATGTCTCTTAGGTTTTGTGTGTGTATATATATATATATATATGTATATATATATGTCTATATATGTGTGTGTATGTGTGTGTGTGTGTGTGTGTGTGCGCGTGCGTGCGTGTGTGTATATATGTATGTATGTATATATATATGTGTGTGTATTCAACACTTTCCAATAATGTTGAGGTAAAGTGTGGCCACTTCATGGTGTAGTGGTTCTGTTACCTGCCTGCCATGTGGGCTGGCAGGGTTCAAATCCCAGTTGGTAATCATTTTTCCCTTAAATAAAAACAGCCGTGTGTAGTCAACTTTCCAAAAATGACAAAGTTAAGTGTGGCAACTTCATGGTGCAGAGGTTTGTTCACCTGACTGCCATGTGGGCAGTTGTGGTTCAATTCCCAGTTGCGAATTATTTTTTCCCTTAAATAGAAACAACCTTGTGTAGTCAACTTTCCAAAATGACAAAGTTAAGTGTGGCCACTTCATGGTGTAGAGGTTTGTTGACCTGACTGCCGTATGGGCAGGCAGGGTTCGAATCTCGGTGGACGATGAAACATTTTGCCATTAAAAAAAGACTAAGTCATTCAGTCTTTCCTTAAATAAAAGCACCAAATGACCATGTATAGGCGGGCCGCCTCGTGGTGTAGTGGGTAAGTCACCTGCCTGCGACGTGGGTGTCGAGGGTTCACGTCCCGGTGTCGCCAGTCAACGACTGTATGGTGTCGGCAGTCGGCCGCAGGCCGACTGTCGAACACCACCAGGGATCCCCCCTCCCAACTGTCTTCCGGTCAGCCGAAGGCTGACCGGAAATATTGTTTTGCTGAAAAAAATGATTAAGTCTTTATTTGAATGAAAAAAGGATTACCCATTTACTGAACTACTAGTGTAGTGATTAGTCAAACGAGAGCGGGATTCGAACCCCCATTTCCCACATGGCAGTCAAATCCACTAACTTGAGGTCTGTCTGACCCATTGTCTTTGCCACTGGACCACAGTGACTTCTGAAATGAGATAATTGGAAGTTATATTTATCATTTTCATCACCTCAATAAACAATTTGAGATTTGCAAAGAGTGGACTTGAACTCACTCCAGATTTGAACTTGTGTCCAACTTCAATTTCAACCCATTGTTCTTGCCACTGGACCACAGTGTCTTCTGAAATGATGTGATTGGAAGTTATATTTATCCTTTTCATTACCTCAATAAACAATTTGAGAATTGCAAAGAGTGGAATCAAACTCACTTCTGATTTGAACTTGAGTCCACCTGAAGTTCTGACCCATTGTCTTTGCCACTGCACCACAGTAAAGTTGGAAGTTGTATTTATCCTTTTCATTACCTCAATAAACAATTTGAGAATTGCAACAAGTGGAATTGAACTCACTCCTGATTCCCGCCTCATGTTCCCAATGATTTTGCCAGTGGACCACAGCAACAACTAGAAGGTGAAGAATCAGAAGTCAGATTTATTCTCCGACTCTCTTAGCCTTACTTTTTAAAGAAAAAAAGCCTTACTATACTACGTCGTTTTTTAAGAAAAGAAGCCTTACTATACAATATCGTTTTTTATGAAAGAAAGGCTTCCTCTACTATGTCGTTTCTCAAGAAAAAAAGCCATGCTATACTATGTCGTTTTTTTAGGAAAAAAAGCCTTACTATACTATGTCGTTTTTTAAAGGAAAAAAGCCATACTATACTATGCCGTTTTTTAGGGGGGAAAGCCATACTATACTATGTCGTTTTTTAGGGAAAAAGCCTTCCTCTATGTCATTTTTCAAGAAAAAAAAGCCATGCTATACTATGTCGTTTTTTAGGGGGAAAAAGCCATACTATACTATGTCGTTTTTTTAGGAAAAAAAGCCTTACTATACATGGTCTTTTTTTAAACAAAAAAGCCTTACTATACATGGTCATTTTTTAAGAAAAAAGCCTTACTATACATGGTCTTTTTTTGTAAATAAAAAGCCTTACTATACTATGTCGTTTTTAAAGACAAAAAAGCCTTACTATACTGTGTCGTTTTTAAAGAAAATAAGCCTTACTATACTATGTCGTCTTTAAAGAAAAGCCTATACTATGTTGTTTTTTAAGAAAAAAGCCTTACTATACTATGTCGTTTTTTACGAAAAAAAAGCCTTACAATACTATGTCGTTTTTTTTTTTTTAAAGAAAAAAGCCTTACAATACTATGTCATTTTTTAAGAAAAAAAGCCTTACTATACTATGTCGTTTTTAAAGAAAATAAGCCTTACTATACTATGTCGTCTTTAAAGAAAAAAGCCTATACTATGTTGTTTTTTAAGAAAAAAGCCTTACTTTACTATGTCGTTTTTTACGGAAAAAAAGCCTTACAATACTATGTCGTTTTTTTTAAAGAAAAAAACCTTACAATACTATGTCATTTTTTAAATAAAAAAGCCTTACTATACATGGTCATTTTTTAATAAAAACCCTTAATATACATGGTCATTTTTAAAGAAAAAAGCCTGACTATATATACATAGTATTTATTTTTTAAACAAATAAAAGCTTTACTTTACATAGACCACTTTTTTTAAAAAGAAAAAGCCTTACGATGTCCAGCCATTCAAGTCATTTTGCATGCCAGCTTTACGTTTGTACCAAATCTCGGGGTATTCTTTGCTCAGTTATGAAGCACGTCTAATAAGATGAATAAATATTTGACATTATCGTCGACAAGGAAAAAGAGTGTCGCCAAACTTTCGTCCAAACATATACTACACATGACATGACAAGAATAAATAAACTGAAACACAGGTCCTACCTCGTCCACAACTTCTGCCTTGAATTCTTTGGTCTTCGTCGATTTTGACAGCTTCCAACGTCTCCGTGGCTTCAAACATCTACAAAACACCGCAGCGTGATTATGAAATTGCTTAGTTAACCATTTTGATGCACAAATGACATTCGTTTCCCATGTTATTTCATCCTGGAATTTTTCAATCAATCATTTCAAATCCATTCATTTTTTTAAAATAAATGTACCAAAAAGTCAAAATTGCTTCGTTTGTCTCTTCTTACACTGAGGAATAATTGTTCTTTTACCATGTTTAAACTTGAGTCAAAAATGACCCCTGCGCTATTGTTGAATGAATGTCTCACTTGAGCCTTGTCAAAACCACATTTAAAACTAAAAATGAAAAGGTCCAAGCCCAGGTAAAAGTGGTTCTTAACCTGGGTTCGATCTGATCCACAAGGGTTCAGTGGAGCCTCTGCTACAGAGGTCAATACATCGATTCATGTCTATTTACGATAACATGCCCCGCTTGACCATTACTAGCTGCAGATGATCACGTGACAGTGGTTGAACAATAGGTGCTGCGAATAATTTACTTACCTTGAATTTGAAGAAAAAAAAAAAAATCAGTTTAATTAACATTTAAGTAGGGTTCAGTAGGTTCAACAAGGTTCAGAACCACTGGTATATATTCTATAAGTGTACTGTTTATTTCTTACACCTCCACTGATGGCACTTATGTGGGTGCAAGTGATCCACACAGGTGCTTGCTATTAAAAATCAATGCCAGATCAGTTAGTGTGTTTTGATTCAAAATTTGAATGCATCATAATGAAAAACGAGCTAATTGAGAAAAGCATTGAACGCTGACATTTAATTACATGGAGAGAGAGAAAATAGAAACTAGTATTTAAAAAAAACGACTCACTTTGTTGTCAAACAGCTCGATAGGTCATCGACAAGCTGGTCGTTTTGGCCACATTCTTGATGTTTCCCACCAGTTTGTGCTTGTTGAGGAACTGAAACACAATGGAATGATTCCTTTTTAAAGATAAAGAGCTAGAGCAGGGGTCGGGAACCTTTTTGACAGAGAGAGCCATAAACAATTCATATTTTCTATTGTTATTTCTTGAGAGCCATTCTCGGAATTGAAAAGTAAAAATATATGAAAGTGTTTTTTTTTTTGTCATTTCATCACTTTTAACGTACAAAAAGTCTCTGAATTCTTTTGACAACATTGTTATGCTGTGGCTAATAAATCAGTATCAATGATGTCATGCATGCAGAAGAGTAATAAAAAACTAAATTGTGATTAAAGTAGGGGTACAGGTCGTGTCGACACCGCAGTGACGCTCTTATTAGTGTGTTCGCGACTCAGTTCTCTCACCAATGATTTCCATATTTTACCTCACAGGTTAGTGGAGAGCCATATCCCCCCCCATGGAAAGAGCCGCATATGGCTCCCGAGCCATAGGTTCCCTACCCCTGAGCTAGAGGTAACGCGATGTAGCCAATTTGTTTACAAACATTTTTCTGTCCGCATCCACGTGGGGCTACATCACGACAACGAAGCATGCTCGCGTCAAAAAGCACTCTTAAAATGAGAACTGGAGCATCGAAATCCCCAAAAGACAACATACCGAATACACTGCATTGTCCTGTAAGAAGTTTATCAGGTCTTTCTTCGGTAAATTGTCATTTCTGAGCTGCTCTGCTGAATCCAGGCTCATCCGCCATTTTGAAAGTTGAAGGCGGTCATGGGAACTCTGACCTAGGCCACGCCTATTAAAAATGGACATACAAATTATAGTGTGTAGTACATTGTTTTCGTAATAACGTGTATTAATCAGTGGTGGGCCGTGCATTTCACATCTACGTTTTCAGTATTGCTACTCAATAATAACCTTATTCAATTAAAATAATATTTAGGAATATAGCCACATTTTACTCACCACAAATTATTTTTATTTGTACACAAACTCCATCCTTGTTTTCCTCCTTCTTTTCTATCACCATCGAAGCTAATGCTGAAAGTCGAGCCTGTCCTGTCGTGTTTCTGGCATAGTAAGTTTGTATTCGATTTATGGCTGAAAATGTCCGTTCTCGGTTGTGACAGACTTGCTTGCTTCGGGGTTGTCACGACGGTCAAGCCAGCAGACGTTCGAATGGTAAATTGAGCGGACGCTCAAAATAGTGCGCCTGCTTAGTCCAAGCATTACGGTAATTCTATTCAAAACAGAAGAGTGGCGAAGCAGTGGTGACGTAATTTCCGTTTACGTAGCACTTTTAAACCCTCCAAAATACAGTCAGGTAAAAAATTTAAAAAGCACCCTATAGTTCATAATTTGAAAATGAAATAAAGTTCTCCATTAAAAACACACACCACTCCACAAGTACAATATTATATGAATCCCCCTGAATGCTTTTTTGTGATACTGTAACTGTAAATAAAGATTTCTTCATAATTTCAAAACAGTGTGCCAATCCTAGCAGTAGTACACATACTCAAAGTAATGCAATTTCACAGATTAAATTTGGAGAAAATTGAAATTAAAGTTGCTACATGGGTACTTTGTCATGGTTGCACTTCCCATTTTTGTAGTACTGTAAATCAAGATTTTTCCATAGTTCCCAGATAAAGTGGGTCAATCCTAGCAAGTGATCTCTCTCACAAATCATACACCAAAATTATGCAATTTCACCGATTAAATTTGAAGAAAATTGAAATAAAATTGCTACATGGGTACTTTGCCATGGTTGCACTTCCCATTTTTGTAGTACACTGTAAAACAAGATTTTTCCATAGTTCCCAGATAAAGTGGGTCAATCCTAGTAAGTGACCTCGCTAAATACTCACCTACTCAAAATTATGCAATTTCACAGATTAAATTTGGAGAAATTTGAAATTAAAATTGCTGCATGTGTACTTTGTTCATGGTTGCACTTCCAATTTTCTTAGTAGTACGTATATACGGACAAAGAGTTATAGTGATAGTTATAGTGTTAATCTGGGTGCAAATATGTTAAGTCAATGTTAAACAGTTAGTAAATACACAAATACAGCGTTATAATATCTTATTCAAGGCAAACGACGATGGCTAAAACTGATTTAAAAAAAGAAAGACATGACCTTTAGCTATTATTAGCTAACATTAGCCAGACTGATCTAAATTGTCAACGCATTGTGTAGGTATTCAACAAAAATCCAACCAGGGAAACAAGCAAATCCCTAACTATATTTAGAATAATTGTTACATTGCTAAATTACGCTGTTGGATGCGCAAATAACCAGAAGAGTACATTCCTAGCAAATGGCTGGGGCCTGTGATTCCTCCAGTTCTTTTTCGTCAGAAATGCTGGTTAACACAGTAAGAAGTACTGTTAGCGTTTTACAAGTGGATTTTAAAAAGTCATGTAATTATGACTTATGACTTCTAGTAAAAGTAACAGACTGGAAAGTACCTTTTTTGCACTTTTGTTGGCATGTTTGTAATTGCAGCCATTTTGAAATGAAAAACCAAAATGGCTATTCAGTGTTTTGGATTCCCGAGCACAAATCTGAAAATAGGCTTCTTTTACTCTTTCTTCCGTAGGTGTCCATACAGGACGCCACTGATAATCAAGAGGGGGACGCACAACCACGCCAGGATGAAGCAATAGCCGAAGCGACCCTTGGCCAAATCTCGGGAATCGTTGAGGATCTCCCTCCTGTGGAAGGTGAAGATGAGGCACGCCGCAAAGTCCGTCAAGCCTGTCAGAATAGAAATATTTTAGATTCCATCACTCAAATATAACTATCAATAGTTTTATAAGTCAAAATGACACACACAAAAATAAATAATGACCCTTAATCAATATATACAAAAAAGCAAAATGCAAACTAATATAAAATACCTACTCTAAAATTAGCAATTATTAGTAAGTAACAATACATGAACATATAGACACATATACATATGTATATTTCATATATACATATATATGTTATATATGCATATTTATATGTCATAAATACTATACATATGTATATGTCATATATACTATACATATGTATGTCATATACATACATGTGTATGTCATATATATACATTCGTGTGTCATATATATACATACATACATGTGTATGTCATATATATACATACATGTGTATGTCATATATATACATATGTATATGTCATATATACATACATATGTATATGTCATATATACATATGTATATGTTATATATACATACATGTGTGTGTCATATAAATGCATATGTATATGTCATATATATGCATATGTATATGTCATATATATGCATATGTATATGTCATATATACGCATATGTATGTCATACATAGATATGTATATGTCATATATACATGCATATGCATGTGTATGTCATATACATACATACATGCATGTGTATGTCATATATATGCATATGTATAAGTCACATATATAAGTCATATATACACACATGTATATGTCATATATACACACATGTATGTCATATATACACACATGTATATGTCATATATACACACATGTATATGTCATATATACACACATGTATATGTCATATATACACACATGTATATGTCATATATACACACATGTATATGTCATATATATACACATGTATATGTCATATATATACACATGTATATGTCATATATATACACATGTATATGTCATATATATACATGTATATGTCATATATATACATATACACACATATATACGTAAAATAGTATTAATATAATAAAGCTATCTTAAAAAGATCATACTGAAAATTCAACTGGTCATACGCTAACAAAAGAACAAATAAAATAACATTCATTTATCTTTTCGACTCAGTGATTAAATCATAAGTGTTTAATAGAGAGAAAGCAGGGGGAAAAATGAATTTGATCAACCTACACGACATGTTTAAAAAAATGTATTAAACAAACACCAAATCAGAGTAAATCGAAGTAGACACTGTGAAACAAACTAGAATGTAGCCCCCCCAATGGGAATCACCTGCAAATGCCTGACACAAGCCCGTCAAGTAGAAGAGCCCCCCTTTGGAGACGGTGAAGAGCTGAGCCACAAACACCAACAAGGAGATGGACGAGAAGACCACCGACAGGACCATGAGGGCTTGCACCGACTGCAGCCAGTCTACGAGCCCAGACACTCTTAAACGCCAGCTCCGACGGCCCCAAAAGGACGGCCCGTCTCTTACCGCTCTCGTTGGTGGCGGCGCACAGCCACGTGCCGGTCCCGTTGTCATGGAAACAGTTGTACCAGAGATCACTGATTTCCGAGTCGTCCCACAACCACCAAGACTGCGTTGACACGACGGGAAGGAAGCGTTTGTACTCAACTCCTTCCCAGAGACATCCCAATGATTGCGGCCGCCGCCGCCGACCCTCCCGGTCCATTGGACGCGGATGCAAGCATGCGGCGTTGGTGCGCCATCTCATGGACACAAAGCGGTACTCACCTTCTCCAGGGTGGCCACCAGGAGCATGGACAGGGTTAGCAGATGCAGCACAGTCAAGGAGATGAGTAGAAACACCATGGTTGAACTCCTCCTAATAAAATCAATAAAAATGAGTATTAAGCATTTTTTTCCAGGAAGTGTCGCAAGGGGGTTCGCTCATGAGTCACGGCTCGGCTTCCTCTTGAAAGATGAGGGGAAGACGTGCCAAAAGAGCCTCCAGTGATTCCCTCCCTTCAACATCTTTTATCTATTAAACCCATCGCCAACACACTCCGCCCGTCTCGCACTTTTTTGACTCTATGACATCACAAGCCACATACTCTCAACTTTTTTTTTTTTCCACTTTCAAAAAGACCCTTTCTTTCTCTCTAACAGGATTGAGACAAATTGTTGGACCACCCACCCCCCTCAAAAAAGGCTTGTATGACACTTTGGAAGTACTTATGAGCATTATTCTTCTCCGTTTAAGGCATTTGAAGTATTCTTTGTAGAAGCAACTATTACAGATTTGGGGATAAAATCAGGGTGAAATTTTATAATCCATAATGGAAAATGTTAGCAAATGACAAAAAATAATTTAGGCTAAAGAAAATGACACTGCGAGTTGGATGGTTGGGTGAACATTGTAGCATTAGCAATAGCTTTTTTTAAGACCACATTGGGTTTTTACTAGAGAATTTGATTTTGAAAGCAAACTAACAGTGAACAGAATATATTAAACAAATTAAAGTTGAATAAACTCCAACTTTCCCTCAACTTTCAAATGATGGAAAATATTCTACAACTTTCCTCTAGTATTTCAATTCCAATAAAAAATGTTTAAGACAAAACGTGGGTAGTCACTGTGACTAAAACGATCAGCGGGTGTCTCAACGAGTCCTTTACCCATGATGCCAGGGTACACAACAATTTCAAAATGTCAAACTTGCTTTCAAAAGTAAAAAATAATGTAATGGACATGCCAAAAAACATGTCCATGGATTAAAAAAAAACAGATTTTCCAACCTATCCTTCTACTGTTAGATGCACATTCTGATGTTGGCTCAAAATGTGCTTCCATTTTTCCTATACGGTGCACTGAGTTCATACAAAAATGTCCACTTGGTGCCAAGACATACCGTACTTATCCGGAACGTGAAAAGAAAAGTTTCCCCCACAGTGTTCCCACCCAAAAAGAGTAATAAAAAAAGCATCATGTGTCCTCTTACCAGTTTGGTCCCACGCTTTGGACTTTTGTCCCAAGAGGTGATGTTATCCTCCTCCTGCGCTCTTTTCCAGGGTAGTCGGAATGTGTGGAGGCAAAGGAGTGACTTGAGTACTCGACACCCACTTCCTCCGAGCTTCTGCCTCCTCCTTGTGGAACCGCCCCCTCATAACTGCGGTCTGGAGCGAGCGACGTCCAATTGGCCTGGATGGACCCCCATTTTGCTCCTCCTGCCGTGGACGGCGTCGGGACCAAGGGGGGAGACGCAGTCTTTGGCGGCGGCTCCAAGCGAGTCCGTGGGGAGGCAGGAAGTTCAAAGCGCTCGGAGGCGGCGACCCACTCGTGCAGGAAGTGGCAGCCCACCCAAGACACAACACATACACATACACACACGATGAATGAAGGAAAAGTTGACACAATGAAGCTCAAATGGAGCAAAACTGGCACATGAGCGGAAAAAGGAGTGACAAATGGTGACAGTACAATCAGATAACAGTCGAGCTACTTAGTGTTTACATTCATTTAAATGAATGGACTGTTTGATTTTTAATTGCTTTCAAGCAGTCATTTCATTGTTTTGTTTGACTACAGATTTCATTGCTCTTATATATGATGATCTATTTTTGTTATAATTGAAGTTACGCCTCACTGCATGTCGTCTTTGTTGATCCATTTCAATGACTATTTTATTCCTTTGACCTCATGTGAAACTACTTCCATTTAGCCCACTGGAATTTGGTAATAATTTTCATAATTGTAGTCATTTCACTTTGTTGATTTAAACTATTTGAATTTATTGCAGACCGATTATGCTTTATATTTGTATATATATTTTTAATTTATAAATTCTTACCATGTCATTATTTGTATTTTACTCTACCTCTCAACATAACTTAAATGTGAATCCTAACCCTTTAGAACTTGCAACCGACAGGCAACAAGAAGTCCACAACTAATTGAGATATCTAACTAGCCCTTTTCTTTCTATACATATCGTTAAGGCTTAACAAGTTTTCATGATAGGAACACAAAAACCATTCAGGACTCTGAAGTTCTGATTATTGTTTTATTTTTTATTTTTTTTAAAGAAGTTGACAGTCAATCCTATGTTTTTTTTTTGGTGTTAGGAAATGCAAGGCTACCACAATAATAAACAGATTGTTAAACTTTTCTTTACCGCCTTTGTAGAGACTTTTTTTTTTCCTTTTTTAAAAAACAACAATTCATATCGCATTTAAGAAATTGTGCAGATGTCCCTAATACATTAGCCTTTGAGTTGAACTGGATTTTTTTTCATTATCAAAACTTCATCTCAAGAGGGAATGTGGCCAAAAGAATAAATATGGACGATACAAAAACAGGGCACATGATATTTACATAAACGTAAGATATGTACTATATATATATATATATAGAAGAAAGATTAACGAGCATTAAAAAAGTTAGGGAGCGTATAAAAAAGAACAATCTGTGACATCACGATAAATGTTATAAGTCAGCCTTTTCCGGGCCTCAAAGTGCTCATTAGCGTAATCCAGATGCTTATATTTATATATATATATTTATAATTAATACAGAGGAAAGTAGTACCTTTCCTAAAAAGATATTAGTACACTCTGGCACTTTTTTAGGGGGGGATTCGTACCCGGGTCCATCAGTCTTGTGGGATTCTAAACGGAGAGGGAGAGGTGATGGCGGGACAAAATGGCAGCGGCGCTCAGGTCTGAGACATCCGTGCGGAGGTGGTGGTGGGGGGCATCGCTCCTCCGGGGCCCGGCGTGCTTGCACGTGTGCTTCATGAGGTAGGTCTCCTGCGGTCCGAGACGTGCCGGGGGTCACGATAGGGCACAGGTGTCAAAGTGGCGACCCGGGGGCCAAATATGGCCCACCGCATCATTTTGTGCGGCCCGAGAAAGTAAATCATGCGTGCCGATTTTCTGTTTTAGGATCAAATTCAAATGGAGCTTATAGATGGAAATTATATTTCCTGATTTTCCCTTTTTTAAATCAATAATTGCAATTTTGTTTCTTATGTGTTTTTAGTTCAAAAAGCATTTTGTAAAATCTAAAAATATATAAAAATATTATCGGTTTGCCACTTTAATATTGAACGTCAACAAATATTTTATTTCCTTTTGAAATGGAAAACAAATGATTAAAAGACGTTTTCCCTTACGAAGAAAATAAGCCCAAATGTTTTAGAGGCATTAAAAAAAACCTGAACATTTAGGGATTTTGATCCAGTTCTTTAATCCATTTTTTTTAAATATCTAAATATTACATCTAAAAAGGTCCGGCCCACGTGAAATCAAATTGACATTAATGCGACCCACGAACCAACCCGAGTTTGACACCCTTGCGCTAGACCGGCGGCGACGGGACTCACCGACGTGTACGCTCTGTCGCACGTGGCGCAGCAAAAAGCCCGGGCCGTCTTGATGGCGTGGGCCGACAGGTGCATCTGCAGCGACGCGGCGTCCGAGTACGCCCGGAAGCAGTTGGAACACTTGAACGCCTTGTCTTTGTTGTGGTGCCTCTGGTGGGACTGCAAAATGGAAACCAATGCAATTTGGGACATATCCTCAATGGTGCACAATAAACAAGGCAAAAATATGACAGACTAGTGTTGGGTAAGAAAACCCGGGATCAATTTGGTACTGGTGCTGAAGCAATCGGTCAACACATTGAATAAAATCAAAATTTCAGAGTTTATTATTTACTTTTCCATTTATTTATTAATATTATGCAAGTTTTCTTTCTCATTAAAAAAATTGTGTGAAACGTGTAGAATTTGTATGATAAGTTGGCTTGAACAACGTTAACATTGTTGACATGGTTTATTGAACCACATGTAATTGATGGTATTTAGATTTGAACAGCGGAATAGAGCTATCATGAGAATGTAGTTTCTAAATAACATTACTATTATTTGAACATTTTTCATGAGATACTTTTTTCATAAGAAAAAAAAATGAATACTTTTATTACTAAAATAAAACTAATATACTAAAATACTCATTTTAGTAGTAGTTTTCATAGTGCAACTGAATGTGTACTTTTTTTAATAACCTTTCCTTTTTTTAAATGAGAAACACATTAAGTATTTGATGCTTCTCACAAATATATCAATGAAAAATACAGCCAAACCGTATTTAACTTTGTAAAACTGAATTTGAAAAAAACAACCACAGAACAATAACACACAAACATTTTTGTCCAAGTTAACTATAACCCACTATAGACATTAAGTGTTGTCATGAATAAATTACTTTAAATTGCTAAAGCAGCACATGTTTACCTGCAGATTGGAAAGCTGCGTGAAGGCCTTCTCACATCCGGGTTGGAAACATTTATAGGGACGATCGCCCGTGTGGATTCTGCGCCGCCATTCGTACACAATCCGTGAAGAAAAAAAAGAGCACGTCAACACCGAAAAGTGTACAACATCCAAGCAAGGTAACAGCTTGCCCCACCTGGTGTGCTGCTGCAGGTGCGAGAGCTGGCGAAAACACTTCTCGCAGTAGGCGCAGCGGTACGGCTTGAGACCCAGGTGGATGCGCAGGTGTTGCGCCAGGTACGGCGCGTTGGCGAAGGTCTTGGTGCAGTGAGGGCACTTGTACGCTTTGGCCTCTGTGTGCGTCTTGGAGTGGATTTGCATGTCCGACTTGGAGAAGAAGGTCAGCGGGCACACTTTACACCTGCGGACAGACGCCGTCGACAGGTTACGTCGCCGTCCGCTCGGGACGAGGGGGAATCCCGCCCGCTTGTACCTATACGTCTTCTCTTTGGCGGCGATGCTGATGGACGACTGGTCGTTGCCGGACGCCAGGATGGGGTACGGCACCACCAGCAGCGAGGAGCCGTTCTCCGCTTTGATTTTCCGCCGCCCTTCCTTGGGAGGTTTGGACATCCCGAGGAGACCCACCAGACCGCCGTTGCTTCTTCCGGGATCCATTCCGTGAGGGTTGGTGAAGCCGCAGAGGAGGTGGGGGGTGGAAGCCCCCGAGGGCGGGGTGGCGGGGGACGTCACCTCGGAGTTGTTGAGGTTTCCCGTCCTGGACGCCAGCGAAACTCCTGGCAAGACAAAGCCATTTCAGAATGGGATGGACTGTCTCCAAATTGGGGTGGAAATGTGTTTACCCGAGAGGTGGTTAGCCCGAGCGGGATGCTCGATGAGCTGACGCCAGTCCTCCCACAATCCTCGGGCTTTGATGGCCGCTTTCTCATCCAGGTTTAAGTTGACGTCACCCAGAATCCGACCTTGAAAACACGCGGTTTCGCTTAAAACCGATGTATGATCCAAAATGAACAAAAACATCTCTGCAACTGAGTCAGTCAAATCTGATTATTATTATTATTTAACATTCACATTGTACATTGTAATAGAATTGAATGGTTAAATGTATTGTTCTGACATAAGTGAAAAAATCATTTGAACACTAATCAAAAGCCTTTATTGTCATCATACACAGCTGCAATAACGGCTTTTGATTAGTGTTCAAATGTTTTTTTCACTTATGTCAGAACACTACATTTAACCATTCAATTCTATTACAATGTACAATGTGAATGTTAAATAATAATAATCAGATTTGAAATGTTCTCACTCAGTTGAAGAGATGTTTTTGTTCTTTTTGGACAATAATCTACATAATGAAATAAAAGACAATTAATAAAAAGAAAATCTATGTTTAAAACATATTTTGTGACTACAATGCCTGTAATATGTTCACATATTTTTTTAATATAATTTCATAAAAATAGTATGCAGTGTAGCTAACCCAACCTAAAAAGTGTTTTAAAATTTTGACAGAAATGCTTTATGTGAAGAATTTGAACTGTATGCACTTCTGTTAAATCCAATTTCATGGAGTTTGAACAATTTCCTTTGGGATTTCTTCATTTTGTACCACTAGAGGGAGCCAGGATACTCTCAGGATACTCCTTTCAAATCTATTTCAACTAGAAATGATCACCTCCCACTTCAAACAGACGCCCGTCGCCATGAATGCCATTGTCAATGAGCAAACACCCACATTTCGACATCCCTCCGACGACGCCTCTTGTACCTGTGAGCGAGCTGGAGGTGGGCCGCGCGGGGCTGGCGTGCAAGATCACATCTGGCGCGCCTTTAGACGACGACATGTGCTGGCCGGCGTCCGGAGACAGCAAGGGCTGCTGGGAAGGGGACGTGACGGGCGGCGCGTGAGACGCCCGGATCTTCTCGGCCATCAGTTGCTCCTTCAATTAACGAAACAAGGAGAAGATTTTATGTTTTTTGTTTAAGGGGGGTGCTTTGTCATTGATACTGTGCCTAAAAATAATCCCATTTGAACAAAATAAAAGTCCCTAGTGAATTCCATGAGATGGCGTTGCCAAGTAACACAATATGAATGAATGACGTATGCAAAAACACTTTGCACCAAAAACATTTTAAAGTGGAGCAGACTTGAAGTGAGAACCCACCTGAGTGACAGCCATGCTCGGTGGCGGGGGCCAAAAATAGGGACTGTTAAAGCGAGGTTCAGCCATTCTGGAAGACAAAGAAGAAAAAAAACATCAAAATGGCCACTTGGGACTGTTTTCACAAACATGGCGCCCATTCTTTTCATTTTGATTCCATTCTATCAATCAAATTTGGAAACTATGAGTGATGAACACCCCCCCCTGCTTATTTTGATCAAAATGTTTATATTTTTGCTCTTAAGACATTCAAATATGATTACTAGAGACATTGATTGGAATCAATCTGAACTAAAACATCAAATGGTTCAGCAAGGAATCCAAGGAAATCAATTAAACGTGATACATTGATGAATATCGTCCTTTTGATCCAGTGTTGTGTGAAAAGGAACGTTTGTCAGTTCAAGTTAAAATTATTTAAAAATTAAATGATTAAAAAAAAGCAAAAAACAGCTTTGTTAGTATTTCTATGTGAAATGGAACTGAATGCAGTAAATGTGTACATAATGTTATTAAAATCAAATCGACGTCAACCTCGAAGCACCGCCCACCATTTTGGCAGGTGTGCACACCTGATCCAGGAGTGGTCCAGTGACTTATAGCTGAGGAAGACAAGGCATTCATGCCTGTTGTTAGATACGCAGTCACGTGAGCGGCACTTTTGTTTGGGGCCTCCGTGTCAAAATTGTTATCGGTGCAGACGCACACTTTGAGTCCAACGACTGATTGACTGGAAATACAGCAGCCGAAATAAGATTAGCCAAATAAAATAGTTGTTTTTTTATAATATCTATCTTTTTTTGCATTTGGAATAATTGAGTGGGGGCACTTTGAGAAGAATTAAGCATGTTCCTTTGATTTGGAATAAAGCAAATCTCAGGTGGGAGTAGGGATGGACCCAAATCCACTTTAGGACTTCCGATTAAATCCGATTTTTTTTCAAGATACATTTTGCTGAACCGATGCTCATATTTTTGACCAGTAAAATAATGCAAAATTAAATAAAGACCAGTAAGGCATAAATAACATTGTTTGCATTAAAGATTTTTTTTTTTTTTAAACACCACAAGGTCAACGTTTCACTATAAAAAAGGGCAGTAGAAATAAACATAATTCAAAACTATAATTATCTTAATATTCCAAAGCATAAAGTTAACAATATTATAATAATAATAATAATAATAAATATTTAAACAAAAGCTTTAAAATAAATGAAAAAAAAAAACGTTAAATTGGCATAACAACAAATAAAAGCAATGATTTTAACTTTTTTCTATTATGAGTAAAATAGCTGAGCGTTTTTTTTAACGTTCTGGGACAGACGAGCGTGTGAATAGTTTGGAAAGGAAAAACAAAACAGTTATTGAAAAAAAAAATGTTGTCAGATGCAAAATTCTGCACATTTTAAACACTTATGGTATATTTTGTGTTTCTGCAACAACACCCTTAAAGTTGCGAAGCCTAAACAAAATGCTACATCGTACTTCTAACGTGTTTAATGACCATTGGAAAAGCGTCGCACCATTCACGAGAGTTGGACGGACTCGCAGTAGGTGAAAGCGATCCACTCCATCCGCCATCATTAGACAAATATTTAGGGGTGAAAATGGGGGAAGGGGTGTACGGAGCCCATGTTTTTTTGGTTGTTGCTCTTGGCTGCCGTATGCGGACCAGTGTTATGCCTCAGCTAAAACAAACACAGGCAGGAATGGTGAAAGAGTGCCAAAGTACGCAATGAAAAATGTCTGAAAAACGGCCAGAAGGAGAAGAGGGGGGAAAAAAAAAACGACGATCATTTCTGCTAGCAGAAATTGGATTCAGCGCATATGGACCACGTGGGAAAAAAGTGGATTTAATGCGGAATAAAACCCTCTGATTGACGCTTTGGGGGATTTTGTAATGTAGGTCTTGTTTTTGTATATTGGAACGGCAATTTGCATATCAAAGGTTTTTGTTACGGGAAAATTCCGTATGAGGAAGCCTAGTAGAGGTCCCGCTGTAGTTTTGCAAATGACATCATCGGTATTGGGGAGTGCTAAGAAAAATGTCCTGATACGTCCAAATTTGAAAATTCTAGTTTCCAACCGCCGGTGGTCCTCCCCAAGATGGCGATTGACATCCAATCACTTGGCTTCCAAACAAACTTCTGTCGTGAATTGAAACGAGTTTATTGCCAGGACAGCTTGGACCATGTCAATGGCAGCTCACAAATTAAGAAATCACAGAATTACTTTAAATTTGAGTGAGTACACGGAAATTTAGTATTAAAACAAAAAAACGGAAGAATGGTAAAAATCTTCAAATATTGATGTGCGTTTTTAACACGTTTTAAAAGGAGATTAAATGAAATTTAAAAAATAATAATGTTGAAACAGAAGCATTTATTTTAATTAATGACAAATGGCAAGTTATAACCCAAATTTTTTAACAATACAAAATTAAAAGAGGTTGTATAATTCATTGATAAATACAGAAATAAAATAACAAGATTTTTAAAAAAAAAACTAGTTATGGCTGAATAAAAAAAATACATAAAATGTTGAAAATTTATGTGAAATAAAATAAATAAAAGGCATGAAAGTGAAATGCCAAAAGACAGCCAAATAATGTACAAAAAAGTCTAACAACCTAAATGTTCTGCAGAACTGAATAATAGTTTTAAAAGGGAAACAACTACAAATAAATTATGTAAAAATATATATCATATATTTTAAGCAAGTGTTACTAAAACAACAATATAAAATGGCAATATATTAAAAAAATACAAAAAAAATACAACAAAGGGAATTGTCAAATAAGACAAAAACAACTAATTGGCCACCTGTGCTTCAACAGTTTGACATAGAAGGTAAATAGTATAAAATTAATAATAATAATAATAATAATAATGGTGAAACTTATTTTTAAAAAGCCAAGAAAAAATAACATCTATCTGCTTGCTTTTGGGTTCCTGTTGTATAATCCAACAACATCATCATCTGCAGTCATAATTACGACAACAGCGAAACGACTTCTCGAGTGGCCGACAATATTAATATTAATAACTAAGCGACGTTTCATTGTGCCGCTTTCGGCCTTTTGCTGCAGCCCCGCTTTTCCCTTTTTCCCTCATTTTTTCGGCTCGCCTGTTTTTCACCCAAAATGAGACAAAAGGCAAACAAAAATGGCAGCCTCTTGCTCGCTTTGAATTTTGGCGAGCCGAGCCGAGTGGAACCGAAGGTAGCCGAACGGAGCCGAACATTTTGCAGCTTTAAATACCCCGGCCTGACGGTGGGGGGTAAAAAAAAAACAAAAAAAACAAACCCCCCCAAAAAACCCACTGACACTTCCTCGAACAAACACGTCAATGTCTTCTTCTTCATGGAGGATGCGAGGCTGCATTAACACGACCACCAAACGGAACATTCGTGGAATGCGTCCGAATTGGACGCAATGTCGCGGACGCGTGGTTCGGTTTGGGCTACGTTTTTTTTTGTTGAATGGCAACTTAGTTTTTAGCACGAGTCGCCTAACGAACGAGTGGAAGTCGCCATGGATTAAAAACAAAACAAAAAAAGAAGGCTGAACGTTGTTCTTACCTGCCGGAACCACGTCCAGAACCCGAATCAGGCTCAGGCGTCTTCTTCGTTTTGCAGTCGGGTGGACTCGAAACCTTCCGGGTCGCCCCTCCGTTCACTTCTGGGTCCTCGTGCACGACCACGACGGCGAGCCGAACCCCAGCAACAATTTTTAGATTTTTTTTAGCCCCCCCTTTCTCATTTTTTTCTCTTTTAACCCATTTTATGCCACCGCGTTTTGGGAGCGGCGTGAACGCGCGTCCTCCATGTTTGGAGAAATGGCGAGAAAGACGTGAACGAGCGCGAGCTGGCCTCAGGTGCACGTGTGCGGACGAGCAGCAGGGGGCGCCGTTTTCACGTCAACCCAACCATGGGACCTTTCTATTACTTCTATTGCATTTGTATAATAGTACATGATGATGAATAATAAAGTAATCTCATATAATTTTCAGAAGCCCCTTATCCTCTCTATGGTCACGGGGGGTGGGATGGGGGGTGCTGGAGGCTATCCCAGCTGCCTTCGGAGACACCCTCAATTGATGACCAGCCAATCACAGGACACAAGGAGACAAACAACCATTCACGTTCACACCCATTACCAATCAGCCTACCATGCATGTCTTTGGAATGTGGGGGGAAACCGGAGTACCCGGAGAAAATCCACGAGGGCCGGGGAGAACATGTAAACTTCACACAGGTGGACCGACCTGGATTTGAACCCAGGACCCACACTTTGAAGCCAACGCGGTAACCACTTAGCTGCTGGGCCGGCCTAATAAAATAATCATATTTTAAAATAATATATACATAAAAAGTAACAAAAACAATAATAATGATGACTTAAGAACATTTTTTAAATGAACAAAAATACATAGTCACTTGCTCTAAAAAAGTTTGGAATAGTCACTGTAGTGACCCTGCCCCTAAAAGATTAATAAAGATTATTTAGGAAAAGGTTAAAGATTATTAACCCTTCACTTATTACTCACTGCAGACCGCTAAAGCTCTGTATCTAACAAAATATTACATATAACAATTTTCGGATGAGTTCACGAATGAAGAAGTCGGAAACTCCTATTAGCAACAGTCGTGAATGAACGTTAGCTTAATATCCTTCACTGAAATTGCTGACAAAATCCACATGGACAGAACCAATGAGAAAGTGTCATTAAGGGGGCGGGTCTTAATCAGTGGTCACTTTCAATGAAGTAAAAAAAAATTGACAAAACAAGTTTAATTGTTGACATTCTTTTCATGATGTAATAGTATGCTGTTTGGAGTCATTAAAGCGCTGTTAAAAGAGAAAATCAATTAACAAGAAAATTAGTTTTGTGCGATCCCATTATGAATCAATTACCTTATTGTTTGTGTGGAAGTGGCCCAAGGGGATGAATTCATTCAGCGCCATTCAAGACAATCTGCAGTCTGTCGCCATCAATTGCAGGAAACCACTTCCTTTCTTTTCTCTTCTTTTCAAAGGAAAAGTTACTACTTCCAAAAGTGCTCATAAATCAAATGGTCGTATCTCCTTACTGATCTGACTTGGAATGCTAATCTAACAACAACAAAAAACAACAAACGTACAATATCGATAGCATCAAAAATGTACCAAATGTGTATTCTTATAATGCTTAGGGCAAAAAAAAACAAAAAAAATCAACAACAACAAACGATGATAACGTAAGCGTCAAAAATAGACATTTCCTAAAATGCTTCAGGCAAACAAAACAACAACAACAACAAATGACAATAACATGAGCATCAAAAATGTACCAAATGTGACATCTTAAAATGCTTGCGGCAAAAAAAAAAATCAATCAAAAGAAAAAAACAATGATAACACAAGTGTCAAAAATGGGATTTCTTAGAATGCTTGTGCCAAATTAAAAAAAACGACAATAACATTGATATCAAAAATGTCATTTCTGAAAATGCTTGGGGCAAACAAACAAAAAACAACAACAAACGACAATAACATTAATATATTAAAAAAATCATTTCTTAAAATGCTTGGGGCAAACAAAAAACCAAGAACAACAAACGAGAATAACATTAATATAAAAAAATGTCATTTGTTAAAATGCTTGGGGCAAACAAAAACAACAACAACAACAAATGACAATAACGTGAGCGTCAAAAAATGTAGCAAAAGTTATTCCTTAAAATGCTTGTGGCAAAAAAAAACCTAACAACAAGCGACAAAAAATGTACCAAATGTGATCACTCGGGTCAAACAAGTTCCTAAAAGACCATAAAAGCCAAAGAGGCCCCGGGGCGCCCCCGACACACTAAATGTATTAACATGCAGTGAAATCCTCCCTTCCCTCCCCGTGTTTCATTCTCATTTTGTTTGTCCTGACACGCTTTTCTCGCAAGGCACTCACTTGCCCGACAGGTTCCCCTTCTTGTCTGTTCAAACAGCGAGCGCCACGCCCGCCACTGCTCCAGGTGCGATCCGGGAGGCAACAGGGGAGGGGTCGGCGTGGAATTAAGCGCCAGAAAAAAAAAAGTGGGGGGCGGGAAGGGATAAGCAAGACAACGCGTCGACAAGCTCCCACTGACATGCGGCTCTGAAGGAAACAGGTCATGGAAACATCTTTTTTCTATTTCGCGGGTGCCCGAACGGTCTTCCAAATCAGGACGTAAATTGGGATGACCTCCAACTGAAATGTCCTTACCTGGCTCAATTTTGTTGGCCGACAAAGTGTCACCATCGGACACTTAAATAAGGGCATTTCAGTTGGGAAAAAAATGGAGTCAAGCGCGTGCAGGTCTTCTTTGGGATAGTAAACAGTGCAAAGTTCAAGTATCGACCACCTAGCGTCAGATGACGATTAGGACGAAGTGAAGGAATAAAGATCGCTTACCTTGGGACGTGAAAGCGGAGATAAACCTTTGTTTTTGCGCCTGGTGTGTATCCGCAGACATGGACGGCACGTTGGACGGGGCGTCGGTGCTGTGCGTGTTCAAGCTGGTGTGCGGCCTGGTGTGCTTGCCCTCGCTGGCGACGTCACGCAGTCCGGTGGCGTTCTGCGCCGGCTGCATCCTCATCTTCACGGACTTCTTGCTCGCAGGTGCGTATCTTGGTTTTCTTCGCCATGTGCGTTTGCGGCCCCGCCAAAAAATTTGGCTCTTCCAAGACGCAAGTGTCGACGCGTACACCGAATGAAAACGACAAGACAGTACCCGTCGAACGAGGTGAAACTGATTGAAAGATTTGAAGATGTATCCAAATATCGCAATCCAAAGAAGTTAAAGAACAGATGGAGTAACCATAAAAACAGGGGTGTTGCTTCTTGGGAATGGCCGGCCAACAAAAATGTGAATGGCAAAATTGGCATTAGTTACAATGAAGTAAAACAATGTTGAACAAAAATATCAATTCCACTCGACAGCCTTGTCCACATACAGCAACATTTTTATAATAGTTGCTCTCTATAATAGTTCTGAGATTGACGGTTCAAGCCCAGGTCCGGTCTGGACCTTCCTGTGTGGAGTTTCAATGTTCTCCCCAGGCTTGCGTGGGTTTTCTCCGGGTACTCCGGCTTCCTCCCACATCCCTAAAACATGCATGCTAAGCTAATTCATCACACTAAATTGTCCCTAGAGTGTGAACGCGAATGGTTGTCCTTGGTCTCCTTGTGCTCTGCGATTGGCTGGCCATCGATTCAGGGTGTCCCCCGCCTGGTGCCCGTAGTGAGATGGGATAGACTCTAGCACCCCCGGGACCCTTGAGGATAAGCGGTTCTGAAAATGAATGAATTACACCTGAGAAAGCGTCACAGTCTAGTGATAGTCTAAAATGTGGAAGGTAATGTGATGGTTTGGGGCTGCTTAATACTTCAGGAACTGGACGGCATTCTGCGATTGTTGCTCTTCGGAAGGGTAAAAATGTTCAATTGTGTCTTTGTGCAGTCTGCCTGAGCCTCTTGGGCATCTTCGAGTCATGGCTGAACGTTCTGCCGCTTCCCGGCGACGTGGTCGCCCTCCGCTTCCTGCTCTTCCTGAGCTACCTCTACGCCATCGTGCTGACGCTCCTCACGCCGCTGGTGGCCGCGGAAATGCTCTCCAGACACCTGTGGTTGACGAGAGGCAAGGGGGTGGACGAAGAGCGTGAGAAGGCTCGTCTTTTCGACGCCTCGGGCTACCTGTGCTGTTTGTCGGCATGGGCCACCGTGGCGCTCAGCCTGCGATGTCAATGGCGGTCGGAGGACGCGAGGACGGTGGCTTGCTTGGGCGCCGGGGGGTCTCTGATGTACTGCCTGCCCAACCTACTGGGCCCCCGGCCTGCCCCTTTGGGTCCTTGCTGGGACGTGGCCTTCCTCTGCTTGGTCCTGGTCCTGCTCACGTGCCTACTCCTCCTCACAGCCGTGGCCTGCCAGGGGAAGAAGGGACACGCAACCTTCGCTCCCGGGGACGCTTGGCGGGGTCCAAACCTGCCGCTGGCCTTACTGGCCGTGCTCGGCGCCCTGGTGCTTCCCGTCTACCTGGGGGTCAATGTCCTCCTCCTGAGGAGCATGGAGACCCTCCTGGAGGCCTGCATCGGCTTCTTTCTGGCATGCTCGCCCCAAAGCGCCGCCGCCACGGCCGCCGTGCCCGTGTGAAGCAATCGGACGCCCATTGAAAAAGGGATTACGGGATTAATATGACATGCGGGGTCCGTGTTTACACAAGGGCAGTGGAGTGCTGGTTAAATGCTGAGGAAGCAAGTTGAGGGAGGCTTGCCGGCTAAAACCAAGGAGGATTACGAGACAGCGTCGACAAGTAAAAACCCCCCAACTGTTCCACTACAAACAAGTTTTCCAACTCGGCAGGGTTTTGGACAAGTCCCAATATCGAGGGTTTTTAAACACTAATTCATTGAGTTGATCAGCTCATGGTGTATTCAAAAATAAATGATCAAAAATCGCACAGATCCGCAACTATTGAAATTTATTCAAACCTTATAATTTAACTTAATTTAGGCTGCTCAGCCTCACAAGGGTCGCTCGCAGGAGTGCTGGAGCCTGTTTTGAATTGGTTGCCAGGTCACTATAGGCCTATTCGAATTGTCCAATAAAATGATTTATGTCACGGTTTGCCTCTGCCTTGTCATCCAAGGTAATGCAATGAAGACTAACTAACAATGGCATCTTTGATTGCATGGTTAAAACGGGGAAGTACCACCGTTGAGTTGTTGACACAAAATGCAGGTGAGCAAAGAAAAAAAAACGGTAGGGAGATTTGATTAAACGTTACACTGGAAATGACATGACTTGACGGATTGAAATGTATGAAAAAGGAATGATGTCTCAATTGAACTTAAAGTACAATCTGAATACTATCAATATCTACCAGTTGACAATTCTTCTAAAACGTCTTGCAAATCTTTTTGAGATGTTGCCACAAGAAAAAGTGCCAAAAAGCCATGTTGCAAACAGCTGTTGTTCCATTCGCGTCTGTTACTTGTGGGTCTTGCGGCGGTTTTTGTTGCATATGTAAACAAAACTTGAAACTGAACACTAACATACTCCCATGCTCATGGGTCGCATTAACACGCCTTCACCACTAGAGGACGCCAAATATTTCCTACGGGAGCCTGGGGTTGGACTGGTGGGTGGAGCCTGACTCAGAGGCCTGGCAGTGAATGATGCTATTTTTGTGTCAATGACGGCAATGGACATTCTCGGAAATTTTAATCATCCTGACAAGGATGCATTCGTCAAAGGATATCAATTATGGGATGGATTTCCATGACAATTCACCAACGCACATCAGTCAGGCTCACAAGGAGGCAACGTAAAACGCTGTAATCCTTCCTAATCCTCAGTTTTTTTTCCTACTGTTTGATTCCTTTAGTAAAACAGCTGGCTGTAATCCAGCCCGGCTCCCACCAAAAACCTCATGAACGCCAAAGGTGAGAAATTGCGGCACGCTAATCTATTTACAAGTAATTTATTGGACACGGGACATTTCTCCGCAAACTCCAATAGCATCGTGTCGCACATTAATCTCATTTAAATAGAACACAAACGACATCGACGAGTCACCAACGAGAGGCCCGATCGTTCTGCTATTTTTTGTTTTTGAAGCAAACAAAATGATCGCAATCGTCCGGACCGCAACCACGACAAATCGGTGCGAATCAGCGAGGACGAAAAGACAAACATTGTGGATGAAAGCCGAGCGGATCCCAAAAAAAAGGAGCTCCAGATGGGCTTAATGAGGGACGGGCTTGGCTGGATTCAAAACGTAGCCAGCATGGCGGATTTGGCCGCGGGACAAGAAGCTCTTCGAACTCATGTCCACATGTGTCCATTAAGCCGGGCGCAACAACAAGTCACAATCATCTGGGATTTCGTCACATTGACGTCTTTGCGTGATTACATTTCAATGCCATTTAAGACAATCAATCTAGAAAACATTGGCGCCCGATGATCGGTGCCGACCCCCACCCGCCAATCCAAAAGGATTGGATCTCTATACAAGTCACCGTCAAAATCTAGAGCTATGAAAAAAGAAGAACTCAGTGACGTGTTTTAAACAAAGTATACTACACATTCGAGATTGGAACAAATCATTGATTTTTACCTTTTGAGGAATTTGAAGTTAAAAAAAAGCCTTCAGATTGGGAACTAAACCCCAATTTTCTTCAAAATTTCAGTTTACCCTGGTCTTCCATTTTCTTTCATTTGATTGATATATTTCTATGGCAAGCTAGAAAATCATACATTTACCATATTTTTGGGACTCTAAATAACAACTGAGTACAAGTCACACCAGACTAGACCAACAAAGAATGAAAAAAAATAAGTATAAGGCTCAGACACAGATAAACAATGAAAAAGAAAACACAGGAGATAGTCAAGTGTAATACAATCTCGAGGTTGGCCACATTATGATTTGTTAAAATTTGACTTGCGCAGCCATAAAGTATTTCCCTTTCACTTTTAAAAGCGAAATCCCTGACACTGTAATTCATTTATCGCTTAATAGCAGCCTCACTTGTGGACAAAAGTACACAAAAAGACGGAAAGCAACATGAGTGATGAAAAAAAAAAAAACGACCTGCCGTTGAAAATAACCAATGTAAATTGGAGCCAACTTTTCAGGTGGGCCAGGACAGATTTGGTCCAATCACACCTTGAGGAACATCTCTCACTACTATGTTGTTGCACCCTCATTGCCCACCAGCACAAGTCATAGATAGACAATCCAACAAAGAAAAGTAATCTGGAATGGTCAGGATTTGGTACAAAACGGATGATGGGAGCCCCTTATTAACTGGAGGGTCATCTCAATTCTTCCATTTTCTGACATAATATACTGACCACCAGGACAAGACCAATTCCTCGTGAGGTGAAGACACGAACACAAGCATCCTGCGTCTGAATGGAGTGCGGTTTCAGGTTTAGCCCCTTTTTACAGTCAGTCAGATTTCCCAGACTCCAACTTTTCCGTCACTTGCTAACCTTTCCACCCCGTTTCCTACAATCTTGAGCGACAGTCATTACAAGTCAGACACCAATGAGGTTTCTCGTTGGGAAAACAGAACAAAGCACTGCAGTTTGCCATGGATCGATGACTAGTGAGAAAGACTCCATCTCCTCCGCCAAGCCGAAAAGTGCGAGTAGACCGACAGAAACTGAAGACTGCAGCCATCCTTCGCCTCCAATTTACGATGAATCTCAAGTTTCGTCTCACCACGACAGATAAACACCCGACTGTAAACATTTCCCGGACATCTTTCGAAAGCCGCATCTGCCGAAACGATGACCAGGACCATCACCCGGAGCTCTAAAGGCGCACAGTGTTAATTCGCAGTGGCTGCACATTTTTGCCGTTGGCGTGACTTTGGCCCGGACTGAAGTAAGGGAAAACCTTCATGGGGAACTTCTCGCGGTAGGTGTAAAGCCAGGACATGTCATCCGCGTTGTAGAAGATGAGCAGGCCTTTGGGGTAGTCCAGGTAGACGCCCACCTTCTCCAGCTTGCTCTTGACGTTGAGACGGGTCCAGGGTTCGGTGCAGGCGCTGTATTGGTTGCCGTCGTGCATGACGATGCAGTAGAAGCCGCGGCTGGGTTGGATCTGGATGCTGCCCTTGCGGCTCACCGTCTCGCTGGCCACGCCGATCATCCACTGGGTCTTCTCCGACACCATCACCTCCCAGTAGTGGACGCCGGACGCGAATCCCTCGGCGCCCAGGACCGACACCTCCACGTCGAAGCGTCGCGGCGAGTCCTGCAGGGGCTGCGGGTGGAGGTTCCCGTAGGCCACGATGGTGCAGTCGTCCGAAAGGATCAGTCTTTGGTGAGCCGTGATGGGGTCCAGCATCAACGCGGCGGGCACTAACGTGGCAAAACAAAGGGCGGGGGGTGGATTTTACAATAGGTGCGACAATGTCACATTTTTTAAGCAGCACATAACAAGTTTAGCATTTCTTTACATGGAGAGGAAACCTTTCCTGAGGGTCTGTTCGCTCTGAGTGCCCTGAAAGAAGCATTTTGCGAGATGCTGTACCTCAGCACCAACCAACGGACACAGGGAGCTCGGATATTAAGACTGCATACACGCCAGGAAAATTCTTAGTCTGCGTTCTTTGGTCCGGACTAAAAGTTCAATGAACCCCTTTTTCTTGTTGGTGCGATTATTTTCCACATTGCAATATTCACAAGGTTCCCAGGACTGGACAACATCCCCACCCATGTGCAAACATCGTTGAATCATTCTCCAAAACGGTAAAATCTGTGAGAATAAACCCACCGAGCTGTGAAACTAACCATAACCACACAACTTTCTCATAATGCTTGTGAAAACTGAAAGTTATTTTCGGTCTTATACTGTATCTTAACAACTACAACCAATTGACACTTTGGAGCTCATTTTTCATTTTTAGTGACCCAAATTTAGTGAAGTGTCAATAGAATTTTTTTGGTTGTAGTCCTTCGACATGGAGACTGGACAGTTTTTGTCTTCACTCTTTATTTACATTGCCAACTACTACTTTTAGATGTGAGGATTATCCAACTCAACTTTCTCCAACCGATGCAGGGGAAAAAGGAAAAAGTTTGTGAAAGTGGGGGAGGACACGTGCTGATTATTTGATGTTGACACTGTAGGGAAGTCTTCCCCAAAACCATTTTGATCTTAAGTGCACCCTAGTGAAAAATGCCTTCTGTTTTTAATGTGGGTGAAAAGGAAAAAAACAGGCAATCGCTGCGCACGCTCCCAACTCAGACATGACTGATAGCTCGTGACATCTCAGTACGCCCACCTGGCGGCTCCACTTTAACATGGCAGGTTTGGGAACTTAGCGCTTTTCTGAAAACGATTCAAGTTTCTTCCGACACTACAAGGCGTTTTTTTTTCGGCATTTCCTCCTCATTTGAACTGACATGAATGCACCCTCAATTGTCGTTGTCAAAACAAGTCATTTTAAGATCTCTCACCCAAACCGGCTTGTAATTTTGCACGAGAGACGAGAGTTAAAAATAGCCAAGCATCCGGACGCTGGGCAAAAAATGGAGCTTTTACCACTTATACATCGTGTTCGGTGTTCGTTGCAGTCATTAAAGATTTACAGTCCAAAGCGTGGGTTGTGAGAAGCAAGCGGTAGTAAAAAACAAGCGCTTCACTTCGAGCCTTGTGGTAAGAGCTACGCTTTGTTCTCAGCCAAACGCTAGATGAAGGATGATGGGAGAGCATCTTCGCCACTGATAGATTGCAAACAATTGTTCCATTTGGCTTTCAGTCAAGGAAAAAAAATAAAATAAAAAAATAAACGCCGCCCCTTCACTGCAGCAGGGCGGATGCAGGACTAACTAAAATTCCTCAGTATATTATTCGAATCATCTTTTTCTAGAGCGATTGATGGAGTGAGGCAGAGTTGCTTTCGGTACTTGGATTGTTTTACTTGAATGATGCAGCTCTCCTGACGTCAAATCGAATCGTATCGAGCTGAGCTATAAATTCAATTTGTCACTACTTACCTGGAGAAATATCCTGGAAGAGCGACTTCCAGATGGTGTACTGCAAAGGCCCCATATACTTGGACGTCGGGAAGTCCTCATAAGTCAGATTGGTCTCGTGGATCTTCCCTTTAATCCTGCAACGGAAACAGATCGATGCTCGTCTAAACCTTCTCAATTGGCCGTCGTTAATAAGGCAGCACCTGGCTCGCCATCGGCTGATTAATCTTTGACGGCGGTGAAAGGCCTCGCCGTTATTAGCATTAACACGCGAGTCTTCTTCATTTGATAAAGTTGTTTGCCTTACCGGTCGGACGTGATGGCCACTCCCTCCAGGAAGTCATGGCGCCCCGTCTCGTCGAGGCGCTCCTGCAGGATTTGGATGCCCTCCTTGACGTCGCGTAGCTGTTGGCTGTAGCGTTGGATCTTGTGCTCGATATCGGTTAGCTTACGCGCCGTGTCCATCTCCAGTTCTTCCAGCATGCTCTTCTGACGCTCGCGAAGGAAGCGGTGAAGGCGCTCAAAGGCATCGCCAATGGTGGCGCGTAGACCTTTGGCTGAGGACTAGAAGGGAGAAGAAAAAGCAGGTCAACCTCGGCATTCTGTGAATAATACAGTAATCCCTCGATTATCGCGTCTTCACTTATTGGGAATTCACCACTTCACAATTTTTTTCCGCTATTATTTTTTTTTATTATTAATTTTTTTAAAGTTCATAAGAATGTGAAAAACCACGCTGAAAGTCGTAAGCGGAAGCCACTTTTGCTACTAGGACTCAGCACTGAAGAAAAAAAAAGTGTGAATATATATATATATATATATATATACACACATATACACACATATATATATATATATATATATATATATATATATATATATATATATACACACATACATATACATATATACACATATACATACGCATATATATGTATACATACATATACACACATACATATATATACAAATATACATATATATATATATATGTATATACATATACACACACATACACATATATTTTTTTTTTAATTAATAAAAATATGAAAATTCACGCAGCAACTAATAAGCGGAAGCCACTCTTGTTACTAGGACTCACCACAGAATAAAAAAATATATAATAGGGGTGACCCTACTTTGAGATTTTTCGATTATCGCAGCCATGTCTGGTCCACATTAACCGCGATATCCGAGGGATTACTTTAATGCTAATTTTCCGCTGAATAATGTATTTATTTCATTATGTTATTTTGGAGTTAACAAGGCAAGCCGAAATAGTTGAACAGCAGAAAATGTGCTTTCCAAAAGGAGGAGTAATCTAGACAGACTCCAGTCAGCCCAACAGTTTGCTGGGAACAGCATGTGGTAAAGCAGAACGGTTGAGCTCGCCGATTCAAGAGGTAAACAGAAGGGATCTCAAAGAGAATGAGTCATGCGGGCGCTATCAGCGCCAGCGTCGCAAGCGGCAAAACAAAAAGCAGTAAGCAGGTTGTCAAGTCTTCGCAGCCGGGATGCTCCCGATTTCATATTTTGTTCTCAAATTCTTTGTGCATCTTGCATCATCATCAAGGATCAGTCTAGTTTTTGTTCTTGCCCCAATTGGGAATCTTTGATCTCTAAGAACATCTATGTACGTTTCAAATGATACCAAATGTGCAACGACTTTTCATTTGCCAGGCAAAGCTGTTCCATTTTAAGACAGTTTCAACGAATGCTTACAGGCATGTCTTCATCCACTGCAAGACTGAAGAAAAATCGGAGTAGTCCTACTTTTCGTCCTGTGTTTTGGGGTCTCTGGAAAAGGAACCTTTTTCATACGCACTCTTTGTTGGATGACAGTCAACACCTGCACTATGCGAGCGAGAATCGATCCCACACTGGCTACAAGAAATATGAAACAACACTTCACCAACACTGACCTTCAAAAGAGAACGTTGATAAGGACTTAACAGTATTCCCCCGTTTTTCGCGGTGTACTGCAGAAATATTTCTCATATTCCTTCTTGGACGCCGGAATGTAGTGATTGTTTTTATTTGTTAGATTACAACTATTATGAGCCTCTATTGCACAAAAGCTAATCTGTCTTGAGACACTATCCATCTCTCCTCTGAACTTTAAAATTTAATTACAGAGCCCTCTAAATCCCCTCCCCCTTTCCTAGTGCGAGGGCAGACAGACTCTCTGCGGGAAGCAGTTAAATGCGGCGATTTGTCAAATACGGTGACAGTTATGACATTAGGGTGGGCTGCGTCTCAGCCCACCTAGCTAGTTGATGAGCTGAGTGGGCGGATGAAACAGCTCGACAATCAGTCTCACTGACATGCCGCTGAGAGGCGGCGGTATGCGACGGTACCGAGCAGGTGTCGGGAGCCCTTGGAGACCAGGGACAGGCTGTGTGATTAGCAAAACAAATCCCCCACGGGTAAGACAAAAAGGACCCTACAAACTATTGAATGTATAGCGAAGTGCCCAGACAAAGTGAGGTGGAACTGAAACAAGGATCCTTGTTGGAAAGGAATGAAAGAAAAGAGGCCATTTCCTAAAGGCGCAAGAGACGAACGCAGTGACGGACGGCATGCCCTTCGTCCAGGCAGCGGCGGCAAATGGATGGAAATCTAATGAGATTAGCGCACCGAAGAGTGGCTGAAAGGACCGTATCCCGCAGTTAGGGAATATCATCAGAATGGCTTGGTGTCGCTCGCTCTGACGGAAGACGATGTGACGTTCCAACTTTGCGCAGCAGGTGTTCTGAGGCATTTTTGTGTAATCTAGCGCAGTGTGCGATGGTAACTGTCGCTGGATATCTCCAGGGAAGGCGTGCTTCTTTCTGCCATAGATGGAAACAGACATCTGCTCATCCACAATGTTCAAATGAGCATCAGTCCTGGCGAAAAGGGCGCGGGTGGTGCATTGCGGGCTTTACAGTTTCGTCTTGGGGAAAGAATCCGGTTGAACGTTGCAGTGAAAGATTCGTGTTTCGGTGCGAATTAAGTGTCAAAATCGGTTATGTCAAAGATTTACTTTTTCGTTATGAAAGTAGTGGCGCTGAAAAGCAGTCTAATTTGACTGGAATTCTGGATGAATGGTGGCTGATAATAAACACACCAAAATATCCACAGTCTAAGATCAGTCCATTTTGTTTTCTAAAAATACAGTATTTGTTTCTTGTGTTTTTTTCAGGTTCGCAATGGAAGAGGAAGTGCTGCAGTACCTTGGTCTCAGTGAGCTGTCTCTGTAAGAGCTGCAGGGCCTCGGTGTGACCCTTCTCGCTGTCATGCAGTGTGGCCAGCTGCTCCTTCATCTCCCTCTGCAAGCCAAACAAAGGACAAGCAAAGGCCACGTCAGCCAAATTTGACCAGGCCGAACATATTTCGACTAGTAGATACAGGGAGTCCTCGGATTTCAACGTCCTGCAACCTTTCAACTTCGGGGGTTACGTCGTTAGCGTAGGAAGGAAACTTGGTTGTAACACCATTCGTGGCGAGATAACACAATTCCCAACTACATGCTGCCGTGTTTATCCGACTTGGTATTGTTTGTTGTTCCTTCTCGCTCTACTTTGGCACAGATTAAAATTCACGGCGAGAAAACAAGGAATGCACAAGGCGAGCCAAGTTGTGAAAAGATTGTGTGAAATCCCGTGAAAATGGGGCTCGTCCCTCGTCGGGGCTGACTCCGGATATGTTCGACCGGCTTCGCGTCGACTCGCACGAGGAAACGAGACTCTGCGGGGACGACTCCGGCTGTCACGAAGAATGCAGGTGCACACAGATCCCGTAGGGTGGAACATGCACGCACATATGGGACGAACAGATGTTTTGTTTGTTTTTTCATTTTTTAAATTAGAACCAGGTTGATGTTGTTTGGCTCAGTTCCTTATAAAGTCTTATTTAATGACCGTATTTTCCGGACCATAAGTCACACTTTTAATGCATACTTTGGGCTGAAACTTATACTCCGGTGTGATTTAGGATTTTTTAAAAATACACTTACAGTCGTGCAAAGGGCACTTTAGGTATGCCCTCCATTTCCAGAGTTGGTGGAGTTGTTCAGAAGTGATAATGAAAATGAGGACTATTGGATTTATATTTGAAGTGAGATTGAAGGTTTGGTAAACAAGATATGGTGTTTCGTTTAAGCTGTACAGTCTTCCCTCGATTATCGCAACTTCACTTATTGGGAATTCACTTCTTTGCGATTTTTTCCTGCTATTAATTAGTTAAAATAAATAAATTAATATATTTTTTAAAGTTCATAAAAATGTGAAAATCCTCGTTTAAACTCGCAAGCGGAAGCCACGCCCCTGCCTTCCCCTTGCTACTAGGACTCAGCACTGAAGACAAGAAGAAAAAAAATGTAGTTATAATAAGGGTGATAGCGGCGATTTTTGGATTATCACGGCCATGTCTTGTCTACGTTAACCGCGATATTCAAGGGATTACTGTAGTTAACTTAATTTGTAACATTAACGGATGTTTATTTATCGTGTTGTTCTCTATTTTATTATGACTATAATGTGTACCATAATGTTTGTTCTCGGCGACACAGATCATACCCCCAACGATGTCACTTACTTTAGTTGGTAGCAGGTTGTGCTGAATTGATCTAGTGAAACTATCTCCTGGGTCTATCAAACTGGTGCAACCAGTGTCAAAAAGGCCATTAAAACTTGTCTCTCCACACCTAACCAACCCACTTCAGTGACATTTAAGTGTCTGTTTTCTTAAAAACCCTGAAAATCCAAATTTCGTAACTCACCCATTCGCGTAATAAAAAATTCGTAACATGAAACATTCGTACCTGGAGATATTCGTAAGTAGAGGTATGACTGTACCGTGGGGTATTTTAGCTGCAACTGATTGTGACACTTATCGCTATCCACTAAAATAATGGGCGCATCAGTGGTGTCCATGTCAGCCATCTTTTCGTGAAATTGCTTCTAATTTACAGCCAAACAAACATAATAAAAGCAAGCGTCATCTCTTTCCCAATTCCACAGTTAAGCTAATCGTGTCACCTCCCTCGAACACCTACGACAGCGCAAATCCCCCAAATGGAGCTGTCAGCTCAAGCAACTCGGGAAGAAAATCACTCAGGTACTCCTAAATAGGAGAATAGATCTCTGCTGACAGGGGAAAACCGCAACAATTAAAAGCATCTAATGGGAGGTGCGCAACAGGATGACTTAACACACAAGCAATTCATTAGTGTGTGCCGGAAACTCCCGGAGCGCAACAGCTTGCTGGAGAATGAGTTGAAAAGGGCCGGCGGACGGCCATAAAAAAAAAGAAAAAATAAATAAATTTAAAAAAGATGCCGCATTTCTCCTCCCAAGGATGCGGGAGAGGAAAACAAATGTATTTTCTATGGGGCGGGGCAGGGAGCATGACTCTCCTTGTAATGATGGCAGTGCGGCAGCTGACAGAGCGAGCGAGAAAATGTGCTATTGTGTTGAACGACGTGGGACTGACTGGTGCAACAAGCGGCAACGATTAGTACCGACCGGGAGAGCTGATGCACTCTGCGACTGAAATCATTAAATCAACTCCTCTTTGGAACCTCAAGGTGATTTTCCATTTGTTTCCATTTGAAGGAGATCATCCACTTTTCAATCGCAGTCCAGATTGAACAATGTTTGGAAAATCTCTTCAAGTTAAAGAAAATAAAAGTGATGAGATATGGTTTTGCTGCTATGAATTGATCAAAATTGCAATGATGTGCTCAAAAATGGTCGGCCTGGTTGAAGCCTTGCTACAAGAGACCGGTATGGTTTGATTTATGCTAGTTGGCAACAGGTGGTTCTAGAAAGAGAAAACAATTCTAGTAGAGAAAATGGCTTTTTGCTCAAAGGTTTGATGTTCCCGTCTAAAAATATCTGTAGGCTTGATTATTTCAAGCTATTTAAAAGGCTTTCTAAAAGGTGCAATTGAATCATCTTTTTTGATTAGTCATTCTGCTATCGACACAAGAAAAGTCCCTCAAGTGTCCTCTGGACATTTTCTTTGGTAGCGAAAAGCGCTCCAGTTTTATTACAAGTCCTGCATGAGGAATTGAATCTGAAGTGCCGGTGCATTGCAGATGGCCCACGAACTATATCAAATAAAAAACCAAACAAATAAAAAAAGTTGGCTGAATCCTAAAAGGCCTAAAAGGGACGTTTGTCTTTGACTCTCACCTGTCCGTCTGATAAGGCGGAGACCAGTTTGACGTGACACTCCGCCACAACGTCAGCAAAAGAAAGAGCTGATCCCGTCAAGCGCCCTCGCACTGTTTTTAAAACACCATTCACGATCAAGTTTCACTCTCAATATTCCCTGCTGACCTCTCCCAGTTGAAATGGATTGGACGCTCATCAGCGTCAATGCCAGCTATTGAGTTCTCCTGAATCCAGCTGTTTATTTTTATTTTTTAATCATTAGATAAAAACTGGCAATCCCTGTTTGAGCTTCACAAAGGCAATTTTAACAAGATGACTAGTAAAAGCCTAACGTTGTCAGATTGGATCATTTCACGTTTGTATGTGCATGACACTAATAACGATGAAGGCCGTCAATTTCAAGGCTCACTTGTCTCTCTCTCCTTCGTGCTGAAGGGCTCTATTCATTATTTATAGCGTCTGAAAGTGCACGCTTCCCCGTGGCCGTGCATTAAAAGTCAACACAAATCCCTTCAAGCGTCCATACTGATGCCGGACGGCTTTATTATTCTCTGCCTCTCCTTCAGGAAATACGGGAGAGCGTTGGGTCAGAGTGAAAAGAATGCACATCCACGGCCATGAATAATGATTTTTAAAAGCCTGTAGGATGGAAAAGATGCACTAAATACTATCCGACATCCCACGGACTTGGGTCCCATATGCGGGTTGACCCGGGATGAATACTTGGAAGTCACACAACACGAGGACAAGCGCACTTGGCCGGTAGCCATGCGTACGTTGGCACGAGATAAAAGCCAGTTGACGTGGAACAAAGTGGCTTTCGCGCTGGCTCTATTGGCTTAGGTAAGTTTCAGGGCTGTCAGAATTTATGGATTATAACGTTCATCAACAACAGCCATATTTTTCGGACGGTAAAGCGCATCATCAATGAACTGGATTATTTTCGTGCAAAAGATGCGCCTGAATACGAGGCGTGTTCATGCATCAATAAACTGGATTTGTCATTAGTTTGATTTTTTTTAAATCTTTTATCATCAGTAATTTATTTATAGGTTGACAGGAGCAGTATTACGCACAACCAGAATTACCATAAAGTGCAGTGCAATAATGTGCAATATTTTAGATTGTGCAATATTTTAGACTTTTTAAATTACTTATTTATGTTTTTATTGGGAAACACGCACTTTGTGTATTAGCACCACAAATTTCGTTATACGCAGCTGTTGAATAATGACAATAAAGGCTTTTGACTTGATTGATTGCTTTGGATTATGGCGTGCAAATCTGTCATCTCAGAGGTTTGAGAAATTTAGAATTTTTTATTTAAATACTTATATTGACTTCATGTTGTTTATTTGGGTCAGACTTCATCACGAAATGACAGAAATTCAAAATATATACCATTTAGTTAAACTCTAAATACAAAGTGTGTTGTATCTGTTATAAAGCTGTGTAGTGAAAGTCAATTGGGCTTTACACCAAAGGTGCGGTAAGCGAAGTTGTCGGTATATAGGGCACCTCATGCAAATGATGACTTAAGGCTCTGACTTCATGGAACGAGGAAACTCACGCGGTATGCAAATGCGACAAACTGGAGTGGCCCAGGAAAACAACACGACTTGACAGGCCCTAAACTGCAAGGAAATATTTTTAACAAGAGATTGCACTGCACTGCATTCTGTTCTCATCCATTCTTTCGTCTACACTGTCAAAAACTCCACTTCCAACTGATCTCAAATTCACACGCAAACAGCTTCCCAGCATCGTGTCTTTCTAATTTTGGGTTTTAATTTCCTCCTGACAAACAACCCAAGAGGTGGCAGAGTAAGGCTCGCGTGGATATGAATGCACAACAACATGCTTTCATCTCTTCACCCGCACTAGCTGGGAAATGCGTTAACGGCCTCAAAATGACCCTTTATGATTTGTTTGACTGCCAGAGGAATTTTACAACAACCATCTGCATGCCAAAAACATCTTTTTTTTTTAAATCCTCTTAGCATTAGTCATAGCCAGAGTAGTCAGCATGTTATTAATATAAAACCATGTAGAATGTCAAAAATGCAATTCACAGTGTGAATGTGCGATGGCACTTGTGTTTGATTGAATGATTAACCCATTCACTGCCATTATATTTGCTACATGTTGCTTAGGGTAATCTATGCTACACATTTGGACTGACGCTTGATCCACGTCCCTTTCAGAAGAACTGCTTCACATTAGCATTGCTGCAGGGAAGCTCATTTGTTATACATTGACATTCGAGCAATACGTCGCAGCCCCGTGACAGCCTCCGCTTATTAGCCTGAGCATCAACATAAATGGAAATGGGTACCTTAATGGCATTATGGGTAATGGAAAGGGCAGTGCGAGGAATGGTAGTAATGCTCGTTGAATGGCAAATAGCGCAAATCTGTGCTTGAATTGCTAACATAATTTAGAAAAGCTGACAACAAAGCGGTCACAACAAAGTATGGATATTTCCGAAACAATCTATTGGTCAACAATCCTTACCTAGGGAAATTTGTCACTGAATGGGGCGACCGATCTTTGGTAACAACTTTAAAATGTTTCCCTTCCCTCAAAGGATCAGTAAATACATTGGTGATTACTTAGTAAAGCTACTTATAGTAAGGTAGCATGTGCTAGAACTAAAATGTCAGAATTCTCAATTTGGTAACAATTTTAAAACGTTTCACTTTCCTCAAAGAATCGGTAAATATATTTGTGATTACTTAGTAAAGCTACATATAGTAAGGTAGTATGTACTACAACTAAAATGTCGGAATTCTCAACTTGGTAACAACTTTAAAATGTTTCCCTTTCCTCAAAGAATCGGTAAATACATTTGTGATTACTTAGTATGCTACTTATAGTAAGGTAGCTAGAACTAAAATGTCAGAATTCTCAACTTAAAGATCCTAATTTTTCCTCTTTCTTGGAGCAAACTGTTGGTTCCTTGTTATCCACATATTTATTTTTGTTAAATAGATACATACCTTAAAAAATCAATTTTCAGTAGATATGGAAGCAAGATTTCAATACATTTACACGTGTATGATTTTACACCTCTCACGTAGCTATCATGTTATAATTTCTATTTGATCTTATTCTATTTTGTTTATTGTGTCTGCTGAGAGGTGTTTAGGCTAATCTGAAAAAAAAGTCCAACTACTCTACCCGATTATCATGACAAGATTTGCCTGATTCATTTGCCAAGACAACACTGAAATGAAGACTATGGGAGTGCCCTTAGCTTTGCCTGAGTCACTCCGTGTTCCTCCTCCAACAGGACTGCATCTGAAAACACCGGTTGGCAGGCAAACAGAGATTACGACTGCAATCACTCTCTCAGTTAGACAAAAGAGGCGTTTGATAGGTAAACAACCTGAGGCTTCAATTGCGGAAGGGACGGTTGAGCGATTGGGAGCTGAAGTGGTGACTTCCAACAGCAGTTGGTCAAATTAAATCATCTGCTGCAAATCACAGCGACTGGGAATTACCACAGATTATAGTCCGGCCGTGCCTGCTGCCAGGGAACAAGGGCCTTTAATCTGTTTTAATTCCCCAGCTAATCAAGAATTCAGCAGAAGGCTGGAAGCCTGACCAAAACATTAAAGTGACGTGGTCAAAGCTTGTAGGATACATATTTATATTATCGTTTTACCGGGCTGTCTGCCTTTGAAGGGAGTTGGAGTGAAAGCAACATCATTCGCTGTCTGATCACATGCATTTAATGTCAGCTGTGTGCTGCTTTCACTCCTGATCTGCATCACATTACTTTGAGGAAAGGCTTTGACACTAAACCTCGCTTTAAACTGCGCAACTTGGAATACGCCACATTCCTCTTTCCATTACTCAGACAACCAGCAAAACCCAAAATGAATGTCAATGCGAAGGTGCTAGCGGTTTTGGATAAATATTTTCTAAAACATATGAATCAGTGTTGAATTTTGGAAAGGAGACATCACTATAGGGCGTAGTTTACAGTTCTCGCAATATTGGTCGTATTCTTTTGGGCTTTTAATGAAAAAATAAAAACAATATTGAATGTGGTATTGAAGAATGTTACTGTTCTTCAGGGAAAACTTGATTTGAAAACACAACAACTAGTAGCAAAAAGGGTCTTGATTTCATTTACCCCACCCACGGTTGGATCTTTACAACTGATGTGATTTGTTAACTTGATTTTTCTTTTGTTGTAGTAAACCTCCTTGATATCTCTTACAATTGATGGTTGACAAATTGTTTTTGGCAGCGTACAAAGACCACAAGCCTCTGAGTGTTTTATATTTTTGGCTTTGCTCATTTTAATTAGCACTTGAATGGTTTCATCCATAGAATATTAACATTGAACAGAATATTGATCTTTGTGTGGAGTGTTATAGTTTACCTAAACAACATTGGACTCATTTTGAGGGACAGTTTAACATCAGTCAAACTATAGCCTATTTGTTTGAGTTATTACAGTAATCCCTCGAATATTGCGGTTAATGTGGACCAGACATGGCCGCGATAATCGAAAAATCACGGGGTCACCCCTATTAAAAAGAAATGGTTACGACTTTCAGCGTAAATTTTCACATTATGAACTTTAAAAATAAGTGTCTTCAGTGCTGAGTCCTAGTGGCAAGCGGAAGATATGGGAGTTGCTTCCGCTTGTGAGATTCAGTGTGGATTTTCACATTTTTAACTTAAAAAAAAACAATTTTAAAAAAATAATCCCCAGAAAAAAAATCCACAATGTAGTGAAGCCGCAAAAGGTGAACCGCGAAATGGCGAGGGATTACTGTAAATATGTTGTGGCCGTTCTGAAAAAATTCAATCCAAGATGGCCAGCCCTCTTTGGAAGTCACCTTGCGGGGCTGACTAAAACCATATGGTTCTCCAACATACTAGATTATCAGCACACATTAGCCAGAAATTGCTTTTAGCTCTCTTCCATCTTTTAACCATCGACGCAATTATTCATGCCTCTTATCCAATGGCTGAAAGACCACGCGCATGCAACTAATGCATAGGATGTGCGGCATTTCTAATGCACTAAAGATCCACCTACTTCTGGCTCTCACTTAAGCTAAGTGCGGGCCAAAAGTAATCATCTTAACAAGACAAAAAAAAATGTTGCCTTTGATGGATGCGCTACCAGCTCTACTTTCTCGCATAAGTGCTTCTGTTTATCTCTTAATCTGCCGACGATACGTGCGGGGATAAACACACCGCCCGGCCACGTGCGACCTCCGTGTTGTCACTAAAAGAAATATCTTCTCACATAAGATCCTTATGTTTTCCATATCGGGTAGGACGGAGAATTACTCATTAATCGCTGATATCTCAAGCAATTTCTTGTGGCAAAAATGGCAACAACAAAAAAATGGAGGCAATCCCAAGCTAAATTGGAGTTGCTTGGGGGCTTTTTGAAGCAATGCAAAAACACAAGGGCAGTGGGGGCGGCATCCGTGGGTGCCCTTGAGAAGCCCTGACTCATTATTGCGGCTGCACAGCTGAGCGAGCGAGGTGACAGCGGCAGCGACGGGGGCGACGCTCGGGAGATGGAAGAATACTTCAAAAAGGTGATGAAGACCGCCTGCCGCTGTGTTGATGCAGGTGGCAGAAATGCAAATAAGATGACATATTTCACCAGTCTGGCAGCGTGATATTAGGCCAAGGAGACCATATCCTCGGTGCATTTGGATGCTCTCAGTGTGGCTTTTTTTTTTCTACGACACATCCGACCGATGTTGTTATTCCTTCATGTGCCGTCTACTGTAACCATCCAGTGCCCAAATATATGCTCTAATTAACAGCCTTCTCTGCCTATCATGCTTCTGGATTTTCGCTGCTATCAAGTGGAGTGTAAATACTTCTTTAGGGCAAACACACAGTGGGAGTGCTTGGTAAAACACAGTCTCAAATCATTCAGAATTTTGTGACATTGTTAGGCTGAAAAGCAGGGCTCAACAATATGTGATGTAGTAAATGTTTACATGGAATTTTCTGTAAATTCTTTGGTATTACATCTGAAAAGGTACGATTTTATTCTGGAATGTACAAAATTATAGGATTAGTAGGTGCAGCAGATTCAATGCAATTTTTTTGGTCAACCTGTTTAGTATGTCATTTTAATGTATGAAAAAGGACAAATCTGTAGTTTGTTAAAAAAAAACCAGAGGATTTCCAGAATCACTGTAATTGACAGGCATGGATTCTGTTAATGGCAACATTTAAATTTTGCATTCGAGTTTGCGCAATGAAAATTAGGATGACTACGGATTAATGTCTTAATACCGACCACATGTAGCAGCACTGCTTTCACGCTCACCCTGTCACACCCTAATCTGACCAGAGTATTTAGAGTGATTGGTGTTTGAGACCTCTCTTTTCCATACAAGTTTTCTTTATGGATTTTGTCCAATTATTTGTCCCTTCAAAAAGATGAATACCATCAACTCTGACATTACTGCATCTACCAGCGACACGAGACTAGGCATTTTCGCAAAAAAATGATCTAAACACCCTTAGAGTAAAACGACGAAAACCCGTCTGTATTATGCCTAATAGCTACAGTGCAAAACTGGTACAATAAAAGTCAGAATACAAAATCTCAAAGCCTAATTAACTCTCCTGACAACATGAACTCATTTCTTCACAGTCTATTATTCTAGTCCAACTCCTTAGAGGGTATTTGTCCCAAATTTGAAGATCCACTCCAAGCTGCACGTACGAAGGTCACGTCCAGAGGAGAGCTATACATCATGCGTTGAGCCTCTCGCAGTGGAATTATTGGATTTGTTCCAAATCCAGACAAGGCATATACACTTTCAGAGCGCTCAGATTGCAACGCCTTCTCTTCATGTTGAAGTCAGTGGTATTTGAAACTGTCCTTTGCACTGCTATGATGTCACAGTGTTTACACATCAGCCACAGCTACTTCCAATACCACTATCCAGTTTAGAGAGCTTTTATAACAAACAAGGCGTGCAGTATCAGCGTTTACCTTTACAAAATCTACCGCAAATGACGTCAACGGGAACATTGCTGGGAAACCTTGTAGTTGTGCATTTACGGAGCGTCAGGTTTTCTTTGGGCGCTTTTGAAGGTTTGTCAGCGCCTTGTGAATTTGGCCAAAGATTTTGGTATAGCCCCTGCATGCAATACGTCTCAAGGCCGGAGGTCAGCTGTATGACGTGCCAGGTTAAGGAGATTACAGGCCAATCAGAGGCTGCCCTCTTCAGTGGCCAACAGGTAGCAAAACACTCCGTTCAATGTACAGGCTCATTGCGAAAACAGTGAAGTCAAACAAATGTGCCACTTTATTTAATTTGGAATGGGCCAAAGTTTATTCTTAACACAGTACTTATGCCATCGCTGGACAGGTTCTGGTGTTTTGAATGTAGGCGTTGTGGTCAGGGTTAAGGCTACAACAGGGTCTCTCTCAGAATCGATTTTAACGTCAATACGTACAAGATGATTTGATATGAATACCAAAATGGATAGCAGTTGTTTATTGGTACATTGTGTACATTTTTCAGGCAGGTTTGTACCAATGCAGTGATGTTTTGGAGAGGAACCCTGTGAAAAGGGCTTACTGTAAACTGTTTCACTGAATTCAAGTCACTGAAAATGGTTGGCTCGTGTAGTCACGCCGATTTCATGAAATGTGCTCGATTTTCTGGGCAATTTCTTACAAGTCTTTCCTTTGTCGCAACCTGCCTAGGGCTTGGCTTGGCTCAGTCTTCACACCTAACGGTCTTGTTTGTGTACTCTGGAGAACAACTAACAAGTCTTTTAGGCAGCCATGTAAACAATCAGAGTCCTCGGTATGTGTCACTAAAGTTTAAATTGAGATTAAAAAAATATATATTGAGTTTTGTACACCTCTGTCAGATCCTTATTGTGTTTATTTCTGTGCAGTGTGTATAGACTGTTCGAAAACAGAATTGAATATCCCCTCGGGGGGAGGCTAACAAAAGGTCACGCTTGTTCTTCTTTCTCTTATTAATGAGGCTTTTACAGGAGTAACCGGAGTAAAAACAAGACCTTGGGCCACATTTGGAGCATCTTATACGCACTCCAACATAAATGTCCCTTTTTTCTTTGCAAAAGAAGACAAACAACGACATAGGCACACTGCAAACTGTGTCCTAACGTGTTTGAAATCCACGTCGCAAGCAGAGTAGAATGATTGGTCACGATGCCCGCATTGTGTCAGCGTCTACTGCTGGTGTGGAAAGACATTTCTTGCAGTGATCACCAAACAAACCACAGTGAGTCAGCGAAGAAACAGTTTGTCGAGAGTGCAATTCAATGAGATGTTGATTGCCTTAGTTGTAACGACTTTGTACCCTATGGATGCTATATTTACTCCATATATTACAGAAAATGTTAGCTAATCAAGTCATTGGCTGCAATTGACATTCAATCTACAGTAATACCTCGACATACAAGTGCCTCGACATACGAGCAATTTGAGATACAAGTAAAATTTCAGGCAAATATTTATTTTGAGATACGAGACAAATTTTGATATACGAGCATACAGCGGACGCGAGAGGCTGCTCATAAGAACATCATGGGCACTGTCTTTCTCCCTGCAATTCCCTCGTGTAATATCTGCAAGCACTGTGGAGAGCATTGCATTTTTCAGTGTTTTTTTTTCCTCGTTAGTCAGTGCGAATGGCGAGGCGATCGCTAATACGAGAGGAGTATATACTACTTCTCGTTGGCAAGTGGTCGTGCGTTATGCTATTGTGAGGACATCTGTGTGCATCATTTTGGGAATATTGTGAAGGGAAGACAAAAGCAAACAACCCTCGATAGGTTGCATCTGAAAGTCAGGGTGGAGGCGGGGCCAATAGAGCCAACCCAAGAGAAGAAAGGTATCAAAATTTAAAATAACATTAGAATTAAGTTTAGTGTAATGTTAGATTAAACTTATTTTTGAGTGTGTCTGCATCGTAATCCAAGTTCATTTAAATGTGTTTATGTTATGTTACGAGCGCGTTGCCGTGCAAAAAGTCCCCACCCTCTCTCTACTCTCCACGAAATCTGTCTAATTTTACTACAATTAAACACATTTCAGCACTGTTAAACCACTAGTTATTTGTTACTTTGTTAATGCATGGCGAATTAGAACAAATTAAAATGTTTTTCCAATCCAATATCCTGTTTTTGGTGGGGTTTTTTCAGATGGCTGGAACGTATTAATTTGTTTTTAGTTCATTCCTATGGGAAACATTCATTTGAGTTACGAGTAAATCAACATACGAGCTCAGTCCCAGAACGAATTAAACTCGTATCTCGAGGTACCACTGTATCTCAACTGGGAGTCAAAAGGACAAAAATCCTTCTTGAACAATTTGCGTGTTCTGAACTACTAGAACGCTTCTCAACGGCAGAATATTTGACCGTGACAGCGTGCCACTCACTATTGATACTACAAATAGGAAATAAAAATACTGCCAGTGCGTTACAGCCTCAACATGTAATTTTGGCACTTGAGCATAGTTGATTGCGCCCGCAGGCGACGTTCTTAAATTCACTTCTATCCTACTTGCAGTTCCCATTCGCTTGTTGGCAAGGCAACAATAGAAGAACTTACACAAGAAGGCCGCGTCATTTTGTGTCAGACATGCATTGTTTGCAAAGACATCCTGTTTGTCTTGTACAACAACAACAACAACAAAAATCCTAAAACTGCAGGACACTGCTTCATTTCCAGTGTTCATACTTCCTTTCAGCTCAGAAAATCTGGGAAGACTCCAAAGCTCTGGTCAGAATACAAAAACGACAGATTGTTGAAGAGCTTCCGAGCTACTGAACAAGCTGTGGCGGAGTCCGGGGGAAAGAGAAACATCTTGTCGCCGATTCCCTTGGCTATCCCTGCGTAATTTGAACTTTTCTCATCCTTCCAGCGAGCCACGACTGCGAGCCAAACCGTTCTTTCGGTAGAACATCCTTAGTCATTTTGACATCTTATTTGGACAATAAACATGTGCTGCATCATCTGTCTGTTACGTTTCAGAAGAAAGAATATTTTTTGTGTGTGGGCTGTGTTATGTGAAAAGGTCAGTGCACTGACTCAGCTGCAACAATAATAAAAAAGGTAAGATTATGTTTTTATATGTTTGTACATCAGGTTATGAGCATGTGTTATAAGGATCAAGAATGGTCTGAAGTAAAATGTCTGAAATGCTAAAATGGGTTTTTACCACATGCCATATATGATTAAAAATATACAAATTATTTAGTTTTTAAACTCATTGGGTTTTGAAAATCTGATTGCAAGTCAAAAAAAATTTTTTTTTTTTAAATCTGACATGCACATGATTTGCTTTTGCGTACCAAACAAATTGATGTGATTGTCAATTGAAGTCTATTGAATCAAATTTAATTCCAGCAAACTTTGTATTCGTCTCAAACAAGTTAACATTTAGCCAAAGTAGTCCTTGATCTAACGCACAGGTGTCAAAGTGGTGGCCCGCGGGCCAAATCTGGCCCGCCGCATCATTCTGTGCGGCCCGAGAAAGTAAATTATGAGTGCCGACTTTCTGTTCTAGGATCAAATTCAAATGAAGATTATAGATGTAAATTGTATTTTCTGATTTTCCCCTTTTTAAATCAATAATTGCAATTTTTTTCTTGTGTTTTTAGTTCAAAAAGCATTTTGTCAAATCTTTTTTAAATATTTTCTGTTTTCCACTTTAATATTGAACGTAAACAAATATTTTGTTTCCTTTTGAAATGAAAAACAAATGATTAAAAGACGTTTTCCCTTACGAAGAAAATAAGCTCAAATAAACATTGTTTTAGATCTATAAAAAAACTGAATATTTAGGGCTTCTGATCCATTTCTTTTAATCCGATTCAAAAAGAAAAATCTAAATATCATATCTAAAAAGGTCCGGCCCACGTGAAATCGAGTTGACGTTAATGCGGCCCGCGAACCAACATGAGTTTGACACTCTTGATTCTAACGGGTTACACCTCTATACAAAGAGAATGTCTGCCATTGACAGCAACAGACGTCGAATCGGGCAGTGATCATTTTTCCAGCAGTTTGTTTTGCATTTAGTTCAGAACATGATAAAAACATGGCACTCACTACTCAATGTAGCATGAATACACGATTGCGGTTTTAGCCTTAATGTACCATGGTCCGTTTCTACTCACTTAACACATTTAAATTATTTATTTAGGGATGTTAAATAAATAGCATTTGCACAGCAAGTGACACGGTGACAAGTCGAGATGAGAAAAGGCGAACTGACCTGAATTTCTTCGTACGCCTCGTCGATGGTGGTGACCTGGTGCTGCTCGTGGAGCGCCGGCTCGTCGCAGAAGAAACACACCAGGCTCTTGTCGGTGAGGCAGAAGAGCTTGACCTTCTCGTGGTCCTTGCAGGGATACGAGCTGCGCTGGGCGTTGAGGATGGCGTCGAGCGGGAAGGCCGAGTAGCGCTCCACGATGTTGGACAGTTTGAGGCTGGGCGACAGCAGCGGGTCGGCGAAGCTGCGCCGGCACTCGGGGCAGTCGCGGGCGCCGTGCGGCTCCTGCCGGCTCCAGTGCTCCGTGATGCACTTGCGGCAGAAGTAGTGCTCGCACCCGAAGCTGACCGGGTCTTGGTAGATGCTCAGACAGATGGAACACAAGAGCTCGTCCTTCAGACAGCAAGCCATTTGCCAAGAAAAGGGGGAACCTGCGCTTTAGTCTTCAGTTCGGCACTTCACTGCCATGGAGGAGGAACAATTTGGAATCCTCCTGGGCTTTTCTCAAATTTCTGTTGAATAGTAAAAAATACATCCTGAACCACAGCGCAATTTTGGGTTAATCTGTTACTTGGAGTAAGATTGCAATGTCGTGAAAACTGCGACTAGGTTAGTTCCGGGACCATGCAATCCAGATAAAATGGAAAAACTAGACCATCATTCCACAAAGAAGAAGAGGAACATGATACAATAATAAAAGGACAATAATGGTTGACTTTTTGTGTTTTGTTCATGCCATTGTGCCGATTAGTCAGTGGGACTTCCCCGTTAACAAAGCAAAGATATCTGTGTACTACTATATAATGACAAAATGAACTTTAGGGCTTTGAGGATGATAAAAGAAGAACTAGAAAAGCGGAATTCGAGTCATTGTCGATGTTGGGCATGTTTGTATTCAAACTAACATTATTTAACCCTTTTTATGAGACTTATTGATGTTATTCCCTGCCATTGAAGTCCAATCCATTTTGTCAGCAAATAACATTCTTTCGCACTACTGTGAATTTCAACTAGTTGGACGTCAAATCCATTTGAAGTGGGAGCGATCCAGCGAATAAACATTTGTTCGTTCCCCGTCAACCTTCCCACTTCAAATCGATTGGACGTCTACCGGCGTCAATGGCAGCCAAAGAGTTGAAGTCACCTATTCGTGAGGTTGATCGACTAGGCAAACATCGCAAAAAAGGTTAAACACTCAGAGGGAAAAGCAGAGGTTTATCCCTGGGTCATTTATTCCTCTCTTTTTTGCCATGGCGTGACTGTCAGTGAACCTGACATATCAACATAAGCGAGCACAGACACCAGCAAGAACAGCGAGTGTCCCTTTAAATATTCCTTTAACTAGCAACACGTGAAGCCGGAAATTTCAAAATGTGGCGTTCGGAAAAGGATGCTATACAATTTCGACAGTGACTAAAAGAAAAGTCTTTTAAAGCGAGAGCAAATGTTTGGCTTACCAGGAGACGTGACACTAGATGGGCAGCTCCTCCGAGGTAAGTCTCGACCAGGAAGGAGAGAAGCACTGAGAGGCAACAGGCGAGACCAACTGGCCGCATAAACGAGGGATGCTCGTGGTGTGATATATTTATTAAAAGTCAGTAACTTGTCTCTTGGTATTAATAACAAAAACAAAGTCAAATTATAATCATTTTTCATTTCATATAAATGAAATTACTGGGGCAGCGTCCTAGTATAGCATTAAAATTAAAACAATTACTCACACGGATCCCTCAAATAGTTGAACATTCCGGATAACCTCCAGGTTGGCAGGTTTAACTCATCAAAAATGAAATAAATAAATAAAGGTAGCGATTTGTGAAGCATGCAAAGTGTAATTTACTGCATCTGAGCGCGGTTTAAACTTTGGTTGGATTGTGACGTAAATTGTGCAATTAAACATTCTTTCAGTTTTGTTTTTAAGGGTTGCCTTTTCATCTTTACTCCAGCAAGTGGCAGCATTATCAAATATTCTCTATTACACTCATGAGACTTCAAATTCATTCACAGTAGCCAATGAGTTAATACAATATGTGTTATTAAATAAGTACAATTTAAACAAAACACCTAATATCAACAACCTTCGAGTAAAATACTCACTTTTTTTTTCCTTTTTACTTTTGATATAGACAATATTTTTTAAACACATGATTGTAGTTTTTCTCAACTATTACACATGAAAGATGAATATAGAAGTATTCTATTCCATTCCCTATATCTTTTGAAAGCAAACAGTTATTGAAGACATTAAAATACAGTCTTCTATTAATGAAATTCAGTGGTGGACCGTTTTGGCCTGCAAGGCCTTCTCTGGCCTAAAAAATATCTTAATCACATACTGATGTTAATTATATTTTGTCTATGAATACTTATTAAATAATTCCAAATTGTCTGTTAGCTTCCTTTCATTCCTTTTCCCCTGGTTCTGCTGTTTCCAGATGTGTGTTTTCATATTTAAGTATTTAACCAATCATATTTCAGCCATTATCTGTTGCCAGGGTCAGAAATCTACCCGGAGGCCTTCACAACAGGGGTCGGCAATAAATAATTGGTAGAAAATTCTTGCAGCATATTACTGAATTTGTATCTATGACCATCATGCAGAAGTCTTGGGGTTGAAAAAAAATTGTCTTGATTTTCCCACAATTTCAAAGTAAAAAACTAAAAAATCTCTTGAATTGTCAATACAGTAGCTCTGATAACAAGAGAATGTCAAGTCTGGAAAAATATGAGTGAATGCATAATGGCAAAATGCAAACATGTGGGAGGATGTTGAATATTGTGGTCACCTCCTTTTGAACTTGGGACACACCCTGTATGAGTGGAAACAGTGTGTTTTAATTATTGTAATATTGTATATTGCGACTGATGTGAATCGACTGTACGGATCTTTTTCAAATTTGAATGGGAAGGACGTGACATTTAAAAGCGTCACTGAGCACGAATGAGATTTTTGTCCTTTGAATAATGATGAATTTTCTGTTAAAAATATTAACTGTTTTGTTATGTCACATGACTAATGAATGGGAATGATGCCATGTTGAATTGCCTCTAGGAATCTAGGAGGGAATGACATTTTAAATGACACCTGATTTTATGTTGGTCACCGTTGGCATGTCAACGCAACAGTAAACAACTGGTGTGCAAACGACAATATGATGAAGAAGTATATAAAATCCTGGCTGTGCCTTATCAGCTAAAAATTTGTTTATTTTAACATCATGTTTGAACTACACTTGCGTCTTAAGTAAGTTTGCTGACATTAGGAATAAGCAAATAAGTTGTATATTTTTTAAGGGTGTGTCAGCAGCCTTGGTTGTTTTTCACCGTGTTGCGAAATGAATTCTGGCAGCACGATTTTAAGACGTAATCAGGAAGGGAAGTGCCCAAGTAGAAGCAAGAAAATGGTTCTTCGAAACAGCCAATGTGTATATAGTACAGATTGACAAAGTTGCCAGTCAGGCTAGACCTGTCAGAGAAGACAGCCGTATTGGAGGAATATCTCTTTAAGAAAGCTGTTTTGCAGTCCATTTCGCTTGAGGAACCTGTTAAATAATGTGTCGGGGCTAAAGAGATATACTGAGTAGGAACATGGAGGTGACGGTGCGGCCCAACGGTTAATGAAGATGTCAGCGGCGCAGAATTTGTGGAATCCGTTTACAAGGAGTGGAAGGCTGACTGAGATGACAGGCAGGGGTGGGAACGAGTCAAGTTAGAAACTCAGAGTCACAGCAGCTCCACCACAGGTGAGTTTGACACCAAGGAAAAATGCACCCACGGCGACAGCGCCCTTCTCTCTGCTATGGCTTTGTCTCGAAGGTGCTGCGGAAGAATGCTAACTAGAACCCACACAACCCATGCCATCACGCCTTGAGGGACTTCCTCGAAGTGTTCTCCGTCGAATGTCTTTCCAGCCAAGCGTTTGCTCGGCACCCCGCTGGAGCGATGCATGACAAGAAACCGAAGCAGTAACTGAGGGATAGCGAATTTCACCAGCGAGTCTGCCGCCATGCAAAGTCAAAGGTCTCAGAAGGCGAGCCTGGATGAGAATGCTGTGATCCTGCCGGTAACGCCGTCTTCCCCGGAGTTCCTCTACTCCGAGCGAGAGCGTCGGTCGGTGGAGAATCTCTTGTGGGGTGGTCCCAAAGCTTTCTACACCTCTGTCAGAGCCGAGCCCTTCGGCCGCTTCTTGTCTCCCGATGAAGTGGGCGAGATGACCAGCTGGGTTCAGGACTTTCATTTTACACCCCTGCCAAAGAAGGAAAACGGCGGGGACGGCGACCCCGACAAAGAGGACCTCGCGTCTTCCTACTTCCCGTCATACTCGGACGTGCCGGTTCCGCGTTTGAACCTGGGTTGGCCCGAGACGCCCTGGGTCCACTTGGAAAACATAGCGGTCTACACGAATCCCCCCGCCGAGGGTAAACCTTCCATCAGAGAGGTCATCCGACGGCATCTGCAGAAGGCCGGCAAAGTACGCTAGCTTCGTTGGACTCGTCATTTTAGACCCATTTCCAACACAATTGTCTCTTCTACTCTGCAGGTGCTTGCCATCGTGACAGACCGTCTGACGGACAGTACCATAATTGGGGATTTACATGACGCGGCCTCCAGGGGTGTCCCCGTTTACATCGTTCTGAACCAACGGACTAGTGAGAAGTACACTTTCCAAAGGCTGGGACATCCGGTGAGTCGCCCAAGCATGAAAATTCCTACATGAATTCCCTCCAACAAGTTACTATTTGCCTGCGGATCATGATCCAAACCCCTAAATGATTTAAAAGTTGGCATACAGCATTGTGAGCTTAAGATAAGGCACAGCATCGCGTGCCTGAGTAATCACGGTTATGTCGGCAACGCATTTCAGTTTAACTGGTTTAACGGCATTTCAGCGGATTCTTCTTGTTTCTGCTGCAGAATCAGCAAAATTGCTTCTAATGGACAAAAAGACACGAGGAAAAAAAATCCTGTTTATGTTTACCACATCCCCATGGTCCGTTCAAGTACTGACCAGAGTCTTATTTTTTAATGGATCCAGGTTTTTAGATCCCTATTTATTCTAGATCAGGGATGGGGTGTCAAACGCAGTTTGGTTGGCGGGCCACATTCATGGTGACCAGATCTCATGTGGGCCGGACCATTTTAGATATAATATATAGATTTTTTTTTTACAAATGGATTAAAGGAACTGGGTTAAAAGCCCTGAATATTCAGTTTTTTTTTATAGATCTAAAACAATGTATATTTTAGCTTTTTTTTAAATATATTTTTAGATTTTACAAAATGATTTTTGAAATAAAAACACAGAAAAAAATGATTAAGAAAATACAATTATTGATTTAAAAGGGGGAAAATCAGGAAATTGAATATACATTTATACTCTTCATTTTAATTTGATCCTAAAACAGAAAGTCGGCACTCATGATTTACTTTCTCGGGCCACACAAAATGATGCGGCGGGCCGGATTTGGCCCCCGGGCCGCCATTTTGACACATGTGATTTAGAGTATTTAAACTCAGTGGCTCTGCTGTTTTTTTCCATTAACTGCACAATAACATGCGTTAGAGTATCGTGTTCTAGATGATCAAACACTAGATCAGGGGTGGCCAAGTCTGGGCCTCGAGACCCCCTATCCGGTCTGTTTTCCATATCTCCCTCCACCAACACACCTGAATCACACCATCAGCTCTCGATGACAGGGAACATATAGAATTAGACAATTAGGTCAGTCAGTCACTAAGCAGAAATCAATTCCGCTCAGTCGGTAGGAAAGTCAGCTGCGCGTACCTCGACACTCAAGCCAGCAACATATACCATGTTTTTAATGCCGTTTCACCTTTGATCGGCAGAACATTCAAGTCCGTCTTCTTGGAGGCAAAAGCTTCTGTTCCAGCAAGGGGAAGATGATGGTCGGGGAGTTGAAAGACAAATTTATTCTGGTGGATTTGGTGACAGTCATTCATGGCAGTTACAGGTAAACATTGTAATCAAACGAATGCTTCGTGAAAACTGCTAACGAGGTTCTGTTTTTTTGTCTTTACAGCCTCACGTGGACTGACGCTCACTTACACAGGCAAATCATCTCTGTGATTAACGGCTCAGCTGTCGACAGCTTCGACAAAGAGTTCCGGGTGCTGTTTGCCGCATCGGCCCCGGTTCCTAACCTGTCGGACTACATCGATTCCCACGTAGAAAGGACGGTGGAACCAATAGACTTCACCGATCCGAGTCCCCCGAGACACTTCCACATGAAACAGGAGATCCTCAACCCTCCTTCTCCACCGACGGACACTCACCTGGATTGGGAAGCCATGGGCGTCATTCCTAGAGGGACCTTCCCAGATAGTCTTGAAGAAGAGGGAATTGTCGCAAGCCAAGCCGCCGTGCAGACTGCTACGGAGTTAGAAAAAAAGACACTTCTTTTAGATACTTTTAACCACAATGATTACGAAGCAATGACTACAAGAAGGTATAAACAGCGTTGAAAAGATATCCAAGTTCTTTTGCAGACTAGCCTCCAAATGAGTAGTGTGAAAAAGACAAACAAAAATCGCTATTCCCAAGTCCAATCACATTACTAACAGAAACCTAATGTTTATTTAAAAAAGTTGATAGTTTGAACCACATCCTTGACTCGAACTGTAAACCTAAATGGCACACCTCATTGACATGACATTTGACGTAGTTTCAATTCGTCAATTCATCACACTCAGGTACAAAATCAGATGATGACCTTACAATTTTTAAAAATATTCCCTATTAAGAACAATGCTACTTTACATACTTACCGCAAGGGTTGATTAATAGATTTTTTTGTATCAAACAGGTTCTGGGACAGCTCTCCAATGACAAATCATATACCAGATAACACAAAAAATCCTAAGTAAGCTTGATCTGAAAAGTTCATCAAAATCAGGAATATCAGTAGAACAAAAATAATGACTTGCTTCTTTTCCAGCTCGGCTGACCATCACGCAAACCAACCCAACAATTACTTTCAAGAGAGAAGAAACAACACAGGAGACAGACAATTTTCATCCTGCCGTGATAACCGAAATAGTAACAAGCTTTTATTTCCCCCTGACCTGGACGAGATCACCACCATAGAAAACAAACCTGAGTCAAGAGTAAGCCCCTACTTCGAAAAGGTTTTCCAAATCGTGGCTCGCCAAAAAAACGTGTCTCTGGTTTGTTTGCGCCTGTAGAAACCCTTAATCTTGAGGGTGCCGCAGTCCGAGAGCTTCAACTCGCTAAGTGACCTCATGAAGCGGTTCAAGACAAAATGGAATAAGGGTGACATGCTAAGAAAAGACTCCAGGAACAACACGACCGAGATCACCCAGTCTATGATGGACCTCCGCGAGGATGCACAGGATTCAGACCCAACTCCTGACGAGAGGAGATTGTCCATGCCGAGACTCAACGCTCACGTAAGGGCGTTTGATTGGATTTTTGTCGTCATTTCATGTCTTTGAAAGTCTTTTCAAATATAATCCACAGAGTTATGTCCAAAACCAAATGACACCGGGTTTATTCCTGATGAAGAAGAGGAATAACGAAGTGAAGACTAGAAATCGACCTCGCGGCTTCGGCCTTGATCTGAACTGGAAGCCTTCAAGGGAAACCAAAGAAGTGGAAGACCAATGAATCCCAAAGATCTATCTTTCTTGAAATAAACTGGAAAACCTCTGTTACCTCGGTAGTATTAACCACGCAAAAGTGTATGGAGTTCATTTTGCATTTTGGGATTATTTACAGTAGGGCTGCAGTACTCAACATGTCTGCCTCACTCTTGAAATTTTCTGGCCCTTTTAGTTTTTACGTTCTCCTTGATGTGTCGTAAGATTTAAGCTTATAGTCCTCCCGCGTTCCTCCCCCAAAAACTCTTAGGTTTAAGATTCTAGGTTGTAACTCCAATTGCGATTAAAAATATATACATACTATATCTATTATTTAAATTATTACTATGTGAAGATTCACTTCTGCCAGCTTGTGAAATAAAATGGACTTTACTTACTAGTATAGAAAATTGGTCATTGAATATAGTTTATGGCAGAACTGTAAAAGTGTTGTGAAAACTATTCACTCAAGACTGTGTACACTGTATATAATTGTCTGTCTAAATGTGTTGAATGAAGACTTTATTAGAGTTTTACATTCAGGGTAGCATGTGAAGACTCTAGCAAATGTGGATAAATTATCCAGAGCTCACAGAAAGGCTGCGCTGAGATTCAAAGTCCGTGAGTTGAACTGGGACGGAATGAGTGGGAGTCTGCCACATGCGATAGACTTGCCAATCCTGTCTCACGCAAGGCTCGATAGATGTGCCTGGAATTCATTTTCAATTCCCAAACCCAATAAACTTGAGGAAGAACACTCCTCCACTCCGCCGCATGTTAGAAATGTTTCATTTATATTTCTCACAAATGACTGGGAGTCAATGCTCACTATCAGAGCATACCATATGTGCCACTTTTTTTTTTTTATTATTATTATTGTTACTATTATTATTGTTATTATTATTATTGTTATTATTGTTATTATTATTATTATCATTGTCATTATCATTGTCATTGTCATTGTCATCGTCATTGTCATTATCGGATTGGATTGGATAGCTTTATTCATCCCGTATTTGGGAAATTTCATTGCCACGGTAGCAAGAGGGTGAGAATGCAGATACAGGAAAATACATTTTAAACATAAATAGATATGTAATACATTTAAAAAAAGTTAATAAATAAATACATAAATAAATAAGCGTGTTCCTGAAATATATATACATATAGTTTTAAAAAAATATTATTATTATTATTATTATCACCATTATTACTACTACTACTACTACTACTATTATTATTATTATTATTATTATTATTATTATTATTATTATTATTAAACATTTCCACCAATGTAATTTACATATAGTACAATAGGGGGCGAAAGCCGCGTGTTCGTTCACCTTGCCTACATCAAAACGCCCGAAAAAAAAAGCTTGCGGAAGGATAGTATATTTTTAAAGCCAAGCCATGTGTTAACAGTTTAAAATTTAGGCTGTTGAGCAATTAAAAACCCAAACAAATCAAAGCAACACTTATTACAAACATAATTAGGGTTTTTATTTCTTACGATTGTTGGAAAATTCCTCCACAATGGTTCGAGCGATAAGGTAAGTACGGGTAAAATTATACTAAAGGTAAAATCTTTATCTTAAAGAAGGTTTCAGTCGTTATTGTTGACATAAAATGGTGTATAACTCAGTCGTGTGTTATTTTGTATTTTTTAAATTATATATTCGGTTGAGGCCATTTCAGTCGTCATTTTTTGCTTCGATTAGGGGTGGATAAATGTACATGGTTTTACTACAATTGAGATAGGAAACCTTCACTAATCAACAATACAGTCCGTCGTTGCTAAAATGCTGAATCGATTTATTGAAAAAGAGGAACATTCTCCTCACTTTTATTTGTTGGCGTGTCTTACGACGGTCGAAAAATGTATTCCTGACTCCCCCTATCTGTTCCTTGTGAATAGGCGTAAAAAGTTCCAGAGGCCAAAAGGACAGCCAGAACATGATGAAGGTGACCCAGAAGGATACAAAAGCCTAGGTGTCCCTGATGAGGTCAGCATCTTTTTCCTCCTTACGTTATTTAGTTTATTTATGGTGTGGGGGGAATTCATATTCCGCCCACACCATAAAATTCAGTCGTAATCTTAAAATGTTTCTCATGTCAGATTCCAAAGGACAGCATTGATGAGTTTCACGAAAAGAAGATTGAGGTGAGTGGGATCATAATACTCTTTTCAAAATGCTATTCATGGTGTCATTTCCTAAAGCACAAAAGTTGTCAGGTACCATTTACACATTAAAATATTCTGGCCTTTTTCTACACAGAAACTTCTCGCCAGTGGAATTCACCTGCACAGCGACGAGGAGGAGCTAGACGATGAAGTATTATTTTTTTTTCTTCTTTATTGCAGTCGTGGTTTATCATTAACTGATGCAAAATCCTGAGAAAAATATGTTGATTTCTTCAGGAGGAAGTCATGGCCTTGGATGCTTCCGAGACGGAGGACGACGACGGCGATGATGATGACGATGACGAAAATGAAGAGGAGGATGAGGAAGATGAGGGCACTGACATGGAGAGTGATCTAGAGGGGAAGGTGGAGGAAAGTAAGAGATACATCTACACTGTAGCAATGTTGGTGGACTTAAACATGGCTTGACATGAATGATTTTGTTCTTAGGGCTTCCTGACGAACTAGCATGGGGCACCAAGAAGAAGTCATTCTACGACTCAGATTACATGACCACAAGTGAGCATACTATTTCTAACGTTTTTTAACATCAACTCGATTTCATGTGAGCCGGACCATTTTAGATATAATATTTGGATTTTTTTTTTAAATCGGATCAAAAGAAATGGATCAAAAGCCCTAAATGTTCATTTTTTTATAGATCTAAAACAACGTTTATTTGAGCTCTTTTTTTCCCTTTGTAAGGGAAAGGTGTCTTTTAATCATGTTTTCCATTTCTAAAGGAATCAAATTTTTTTTTAATGATGTTCAGTATTATTGTAGAAAACTGAAAATATTTGATATATTTATTTTTAGATTTTACAAAATGCTAAAAATACTAGGAAAAAAATGGATTAAAAAAAGGGAAATTATTGATTTAAAAAAGGGAAAATCAGGAAACATGATATACATCTATAATTTTCATTTGAATTTGATCCTAAAACAGAAAGTCATCACTCATGATTTACTTTCTCGGCCGCACAAAATGAGATTTGGTCCCCGGGCCGCCATTTTGACACCTGTGATGTAGGGATACGTTTGTCGAAAAATGCAACTGCAATGATTTTCTGCCCTGTTTTTCTATATCAACAGAGGGCAAATCACAGGAGGAACTGGAAGCAGAGGAAGAAGAGGAGGAAGAAGAAGCCAAAAAAATCCAGAAGCGCATGGCGGAGCAGCTCAGTGAGGATGATTACGACTTGAACTTTCTCCAGGTAACGCCAAGAAAATAGTCATCACTTTGGATCGAAGATGAATTTTGTGTCATGCGGCTTGGGTAAAGGAATTTGCCAAAGAGGACCAAACCGAGGTGACGGTTGTGGACAAGAAGATCGTCAAGGACTTGAAGCAGATGTCTCACAAGGAGAAAATGAAGCTGCTGAAGAAGGAGTCGCCTGAGTTCCTGGAACTTATTCAGGACTTAAAGGAAAAGGTACACACCGCTGACTAGCAAGTCAACAAAATGAGATGGATACTGAAAGAAATTGTTGATGTGCAGCTCACAGAACTGAAGGAGCAGTTGTTTCCGCTTCTGCAAATGGTTAAGGACGGAAGGATCCCACCGGGAAAGGTCACTTATTCACCTTTTTCATTTTTTTTTTTGGTCGGATGTTCATATTTGATCACTTTCGCTTACCGAGTCCTACCGTTTTGTGTTCCTAAAAGGGTGCCGACTACCTGAAGACTAAACAGCAGCTTTACCTCAAGTATGTAAAGTCCTTTCAAAATGCGACGTGCGTTCTCTCATTTGCACAACCTTCAACTTTTCTGCTTTTTGTCTTAGTTATTGTACCAATATCAGCTTTTACGTGGGACTCAAGGCCAAACGGATCCCCGCTCACAACCACCCGGTCATCGAACGAATGCTCACCTACAGAAATGTAAGTCTGCGCTTCTATTCAAGGTTTTTCTCCCGTTCAAAATGAAATTAACGGATTTTCCGTACTATAAGGCGCACCTGATTATAAAACGCAGATTGAGTACGGTAACTTTGTCGTCTCGCTCGCAGCTCATCAATGAACTGAGCTCCGTTGATGCCCGCTTGGAGCCGCAGTACAAAAAGCTGTTAGCCGCTTGGGAGGAAGGTGGAATCGTGAGCAAACCAGTGACAAAGAAAGAGGGGGCAGCCGTCAGAAAAGACAAGGTGAAAAATTATTTTGTGCCGGCGGTCCACTCCACCGGGTACGTTAACGGGAGAGGGTATTTGGGCGTAGGTTTCGGGCAAAGCAGTGGCCAAAACGACGGTAGACTCCGACGCGGATCTGGATGAAGAGGCAGCGTTGCGTTACTACCGAGAAGTGGAAGGGAGGATGAAGTTGAAGAAGGAGAGCAAACAGCGAAAAGAGTGAGTAGAGATGGGGACGTTGAGATCAAAAAAGAGAAAAAGTAATTTGCTTTTTTTTTTCCCCATTGTCAACAATGTTTCAGGGAGAACGAAGGCGTGAATGAAGAGGACGAGTTGGATCCACAGGGGAAAAGAAGCATCACATACCAGGTAATCAAATAACACGGATTACGTTATCACAAACTTGTTTAAATTTAAATAACTCACAACTGAAAACTGTTGACTGTATTTCAAACAGGGAGCCCTTCACATTAATCAGCACCAACATTATTATAGTACTTTATTTCATGCCTCGACTTTATTTGCAGATGGCCAAGAACAAAGGACTCACACCAAAGAGGAAGAAGATTGACCGGAACCCCCGAGTCAAACACCGGGAGAAGTACCGGCGCGCAAATATTCGCAGGAAGGGCCAGGTGCGAATTACAGACACGTAAAAACAAATGTCAGTCCACATTTTTTTTCCTAATGTCAACCATGTTTGATATTATCAGGTCCGCGAGGTTCGGCGGGAGGAGACGAGATACAGCGGAGAACTGTCGGGTATCCGCGCAGGAGTCAAGAAAAGTATCAAACTCAAGTAAAAGGAAAACCCCTGCCAAACTATGTCCGCTGGAATTATGTGCTTATGACTTTCAGAATTTTTTTGTGTTATTTGCCATTTGTGGTTTTACAACAATTACGACATCATTGTTGTGGTTTTATAACAATGGTGAATAAACTTTATTCAAGTTTATAATGTGATGCAATTTGTAAAAGTAATGAAAGGTCTCCATTATAATAGATTTTTAAAAAATGAATTAATATCCTTGTAATAAAATCCAAATTAATCAAATTAAATGAAAACAGATGTACACTGGTTAGGGTCGACAGCCAAACTCTACAGTTTATTTAAATTTTGTAGTATTTAACTCGGCCAAAATGACCTGGCACATCTTTCGAAGCCATTGACGACACGAGACGCCCAATCTATTTTGATTGTGATTATTTGATGTCAAAATGGATTGTACATTTACTGCCGTCAATGGCATCCAAAGAGTTGCCCTATGAATGATTAATCAATCATTGTAATCATATCATCTGTACTACAAAGCCAACCATGAAGACGACATGCAGCTAATGACAACAAAACTCAGCCCGCTTGTTGTTTAATGAAGCTCTCGTGCGCCGCCGTCAAATTAGCCACGATCTTCTCTTCGATCTCCACCCGGTTTTCGAGGTCCTCCTGGGAGAGGACCACCTCGTGCTGGCTGCTGGGCGTCACCACCACCACGTGGCCCCGCCTCGAGTCCAACGCGTTGGCCACTACCGCCTGGTGCCTGTACGTTTCCAACGCTTTCCGAGCCTTGTCCAGCAGGATGGCCGTATCCGTCTCCAGTTTGAAGGATATGACGAAGGCCCGCGGCGCCCAGTCCTTCACCAGCGGGGACAAGATTTTGGGAACCATCTTCATGCTTAGCTGCAAGGACAAAGTTGATGGTACAGTAATCCCTCGATTATCGCAAATTCATTACTTTGCGATTTTTTTTCTTTTCTGCTATTCTTAAAAAAAAGTTTATTATTATTATATATATTTTTTAAACTTAAGTGCTGAGTCATAGTAGCAAGAGTGGCTTCCGCTTACGGGTGGATTTACCTGCCATGGACAGCAATAGACCTTCGGTGAGGTTAAAATGGATCGGCTTTGTACCAATGGCAATCAATAAATTAAAAGAAAGACTTCTATAAAGCAAATGAACAAACCCTGTACTTTATTTAGAAGGAAGCCACTCTTGCTACTAGGACTCAGCACTGAAGTAAAAAAAAAAAAAAATTTATTGGGGGTGACCTTACTTCCTAATTTTTCAATGATCACGGCCATGTCTGGTCTACATTGACCGCGATATTCGAGGGATTACTGTATTCGCTCAGGAGGCTCAAATTAGGTAAGAATTTGTTTTTTGTTTTTACTCACTTGAAGCGGTCCATTGGAAGACTGGATTTTGTGCTCTGGCATGTCACTCGCAGGAATATAGAAATCGGACACAGCCGCTGCCAAGTAAAACATGGCCTTGGATCCTAAAACGAAGAAGGCCGTTAGCGCAAAAGCCGACACACGTGGACCCGGCGGGCGTTTTCGTCTACCGATGGTGTCGAGGGCCTGCGCCGACGCTTTGAGAAGGTGCAGGTACTCCGACAGCGTGCTGAACTCGACGGGGAGGAGAAGTTTGGATGCTGTAACTTGGCGGTATTTCTTCAGCACTCTGGCCACGTCGGGAAGCACCTGCGTGTTCACCACCACGCGATCCGGTTCCCGATCCCCGTCCGAAAACTGCAGGGCGTCCAGGACGTTGACGGAGGAGAACATGCGAGCGTACGGGTAGAGCGAGCGATGCCTGTGCAGGAAGACGACGGCGTAGCCGCTGTCCAGGAAGCATTCGGCGGACTGCGCTCCCCTCCTGCCGCTGCTGAAATTGTCCAGGAACCGGACGGTACGCGACTCCAGCGGGACTTTGGTGCCACCGGACGTGATGAGGACGACGCGGCGGCCCGCCTCGGCGTGGAACCGGGCGAAAGCCAACATCTTCTCGCGGACCTCGTCGACGTGCGAGGGCGCGGTGAACTCTTCGGCCAACTTGCCGTCGATGGAAGACGTTCTGGGTTGTGACATGGCCTGCTGACGTGAAGGTGCCAACGCAATGGGACAAACAGTTAAGTTAATCTCATTTTAAGGATCCATTTAAATTATTAATAATTCATTTAGACCAAATATGCTTTGATTGTTCTGACTAAATAAAAACGTTAATACATAATTATAATTTTAGATTTATGATTTTTCAAAATGACCGCTTACGATAAGGTATTAAAAATTTCGATGATTGTGTCGTAAAAAAATGTTTTAAATGTCATTTTTATTTTTGTAAAATGTATACATAACCAAATAGTCTAATGACATTGCTCAATATGATGTTAATCAGTAATATGAATAGATAAGGATTAGGTTATGGACAAATCGCACACGATGAGGAAAGATGGCACAATAAATCTAGGCGAAAGTAAATCATTCGAAAAAAATAAAAAAATATATAAATCGTTTGTTTCATTTTCGTGTGATGCAAAGTGACCATCACTTTCATTTTTCATTGCAGCCCAGCTATGAGTAGAGTAGTAATAACAAAACCTAGAGCCGAGTACCAACATAAAAGTTTTAAAAGCGGGTTTATCATGTTTTTGTGTCATAAAAACAAGTGATTATTGACAAAATTGAAGGCAAATTGTCAAAAGTCTTACTTTGTTCTTTTAAAGATGCGATGACCGTGAAGCTGGACGACGCCCCTCACAACAAATGAACACTCAACTTTGCCACTTCCTGAAAGGGAAGAGCGTGCTTCTTCTTCTGCTCCTCAACAAAACACATTCCCTAGCGCCTCTAAAGGAGATAGATGGTACTGTATGTCCAAAATAGTTACTTATTTGAGCTATTTTTTTGCAAGTCTTTGTCTAAAAAAATAAAAAAATAAAAAAGATGAAGAAATTTTGTTATACATTTTCATATCACGTCAGGAAATTGTGTGGTGCAGAACGACGCCTTGAACTTACTGGCCAACAGGTGACGCTGTTGTATTGCCGAATAAGGCACTGTGACAGCATCATCTTTCACTTTTGAAAGTCACCTGGTCAGTTTGGATGGACAGATATAGTTTCATATTTGTCAATTCGGCTCAGAAAAAAAATCCAATGATGTTTTGCCGATAGCGATCAGATTCCTATTCCAATATTTTTAGAGAATTAAAATAAGTCAACAAACATTACATAGATCCCTTTTATTATGGTTGACCAAATGAACTGTATTGCAACAAACTTTTTTTCAGCCACTAGGTTACGAGAATACATAAAATAGTTCTGTTTACAAATATTAAATTAGCCTTTCACTAACATTGGTTTCTAAAAAGTATAGTGCCACACACCAGGCACGTTTGATTTATAGCAGGTACTAAACATGACAGTGTTGAAAACAAATGTGAATTCTGGATCGGATCCCACCAAATCTGATACTCTTTCATCCAAAAATAGGCGTATCGGGTGCCGATATCAATACACTAGGTATCGTATTGAGACAACACTAATTTAGGTTTACAACATACAACTAACTGCAATATATTCACATACATTCACATGTATATTAAACACACGTGAAAAATTATGTAACTAATTTTAGATGAACACAGTACGGTGTATAATCTGATATGTGAAATTGATATGTATACATATTCAATCATTTCATATGAATCATGATTTGACATTTCTGAATCCATAATATGACTAAAAAACCAAAAAAGAATACAATGCAGTATTTCAAACCAACAATTTACCATTCATATCGGATCAATTAATATTGGGTAACACATTTTAGAGGAAGATATAATGAAAAAAAGATGCAATATATGTTGAATTAAAAATATGTTTCCAAACCTATATTACATCAGCTACATGTCACATATCAACGAGGAATATAATACATAGTAAAATCCACATGAACTTTTCTATATACGTTAAAATGTTATGGCAAATTTTGTAAGAATATTTTCATCATAATGTACAACTGTCTAGACGTGATTCCTCGCGTGCACTAGTTTTTGTAGCGGCAGTGGCTGTAACAGTTTGGAAGAATTTAGGGGTGGTGAAGGGTAGGGGGCACCAAAGCTCACAGGCGCGTCTACGTACGACAAAAAAGTAGATCCGGCCCGAGAACGGAGAGTCCCGGATGTTGGCTCGACCGCCGAACGAGAGGCGAATCGGGGAGAAGCAGAGAAGGGACGCCACGGCACCGCAGGCACACCGGCGAACCTTTGCCCGGGACGACACGCGTTCGAGCGCACGGGGGACTCTCTCCGGGAACCTGGCGGGACACGGCGGCGAAAGGTGGGAGCAGTTAAGTGCCAAACTACCGCGAGGAATACGGAGACCACCGTCAACCTCAGCGTCTTCTCCAAAAAGAGTAAGTGAGCTACAAGGGCATGGAAGTTCAACTAGGGCCCAGCAAATGGGCGACTTTTTCCTGCTCGGTTTAACTGTGCTGCGTTCAAGTTCTCTCATCGAGCAGGGGAAGAGAAGGAGGGGCGGAGTGTGTGTGTGTGTGTGTGTGTGTGTGTGAGAGAGAGAGAGTGTGTTTGTGTGTGTGTATGTGGAGGGGGGTCGAACCCACTGGGCAGGCCCCGGTTGACAGCTTTCCCCTCGCCGTGGCAGGGTGGCTGGGAGGCAGGGGTAGACACCCTCTTTTCTGGGTGTAATGGAGTGACGTACCCCGGCGCTCTCTCCCAGCTAGGCTAGCTGTTTGGTATGCGTGTGCTGTAGGAAGTATGTCTGCGCGCGTGCTTGCCTGCGTGTCCGTGCTTTTCGTGCGCGCGTGTGTGTCATTTGGCTTTTCTGCGTGCCCTGGTGGCATTTGACTCACAGCTGTTGCAGTGTGTATCCCCCCCCCACCACCGACCCCTCACTGTCAAGCCTCGCACAAGCGCCATTGAATTCCTCCCGAACATAAATATACTCCTACTTGTGCTCCGAGGCTCAACAAGTGCAGCAATTGCAATGGACGCTCCATGGAAGACACCTGCACGGCGTTACAACGCAAGAGCCAAGATGTGATAACAATGCAGTGTGAACGCGTCACTCCCACCCCACGTGCATGTCTAATAAAGCCAGGTCCTCGATCTATGACAGTTTAGGACTCAGGGGTGGGCAAACCGGTCCTCGATGGCCACTGTGGGTGCAGGTTTTTGTTCCAACCGATCCAGTACAGACTGTTTTAATCAATGAGGTTTCTACTGAAACAAGAAGCACCTGACTGCAGTCCACTGATTGCATTTGTAGGACACCAAATTCGTGGAAAGGTTTCTTCTTATGGGTTGGAGCAAAAAATCTGCACCCCGTTTTAATCATCTTGTTTTTCAATTGGACTCTTCTGCATGCATACTCTCATTGATTAGCAACAGCGCAACAATGTTTTCATCTCATTTTCCGAACCGCTTTATCATTAAGGTTGCAGGGGGTGCTGGAGCCCATCCCAGCTGTTTTCAGGACAGAGACAGGGGACACCCTGAATTGGTGGCCAGCCAATCGCAGGGCACGAGGAGAGAAACAACCCTTCACTCTCACACTTAGGGGTAATTTAGAGTGTGCAATCAGCCTACCATGCGTGTCTTTGAAATGTGTGAGGAAACCGGAGTACCTGGACAAAAACCCACGCAGGCCTCGGAAGAACATGCAAACGCCACGCAGGTGGATCGACCTGGATTTGAACCCAGGTCTCCTACTGTGAGGCCGACACACTAACCACTAAACCACCGGGCCGCCCTCATAACAATGTTGTGAAAATAATTGAGGATTTTTGTGGTCTAAAAATGATGAAATGACAAAAAAGCATACATTTTGATGTATTTTGACTTTTAAATTCTGAGTGAGGCTCTCAAGGAATAACATTTGAAAATAAGAATTGTTTATGGCTCTGTCAAAAAGGTTCCCGACTCTTGGTTTAGGTCGTCCATCTATGACAGTTTAGGTCCGACGTGTACATAAATCGGAGCAAGCTGTGTCTGGAAGATCATTCGGTTCCTGGAAAAAAGAAATGTAATTAAATCTGACTGCTTTGAAAAATATTTTATGAATCTTTGGTCATCTAAGGATAGTGGGAATACAATAACCTTGTGCCACCACCACCACCACCACCACCACCACCACCACATATTGTCCTTTCCCTTTCAGTATGTGTGCTGTTTGTGACTTTCATGCCGAGGGTTTTGGTGACAGGATGCGTGTAGACGTGTGGTTATGAAATCAGACTCAGTTCTAAAGTCAGAGGTTCAAAACTGGGCTCCGGCCTTCCCATTTGGACTCCGAGTCTTCACGTATGCAAGTTGATGTTGGCTGCTTCTGCTTCCTTCTCTGTTGCCAAACAGGCACATGCAGATGTGTCTGTCTAGGGGGTGCTCCAGCACTTTCCTTTTTTTTGCCCTGCATGCCTTGCTTGTGCAGGAGTATATCAAACATGAAGTGTAGCCTTCTTGCTAGAGGTTAGCCACGAAAGGCTCCAGCTAACTCACAAACCTTACGAGGACAATTTGTCATTGACGAGGATTACGGAAAATGGACGGATTTGGATTAAATATTTTTTCGAGCATACAATCTAGGTTTAAAGTTAACATTTACAATTTTTTGGATGCCCCGCTTGGTCTAGTGGGCCCAAATCTTTGCTTACCTGGGGCAAAAGTTGCATTGTGTAAATGGGTGTTCTTCGGTATTATGGGCTGCTGAAACCAAATCTCAGCTCAGTGTTTTATGCAAATCAAGATTAAGTTTGGTTATGTAACGCAAAATTATTTCAAAGTGGTGTCTTTAACACCGGGGTTTACACAGTAATCCCTCGATTATCACGAATTCACTACTTTGATTTTTTTCTGCTATTGATTATTACAGTTTTTATTTTTTTTAAACTTCAGAAAAATGTGAAATCTGCTGAAACTCTCAACCGTAAGCCGCTCTCCTTTCCTCTGCTTGCTACTAGGAGTCAGCACTGAAGAAAAAAAATATTATTACTATTATTATTTTTAATTCATAAAAATGTAAAAATCCACACTGAAACTCGTAAGTTGAAGCCACTCTTGCTACTAGAACTCAGCACTGAAGAAAAAACAAATTAAATAGGGGTGACCCTACTTTGCGATTTTTCGATTATGGCGGCCATGTCTGGTCTACATTAACCGCGTTCTTCGAGGGATTACTGCACTTAGAAAATGCACCAAAAGTATCAATATGTAGCAAAATATAACCAGTTATGCCATGTTTCAGACAACTGCAGAAACAGAAGAGCAATAGTAGGGAAAATGTGACATGTGCTGCTCTGCATTGCTGCCAAACTGCTCCAATATGTGAAAATCGGTCAGCTGGGATGAGCTAATTTCAGGAAAATGTTTATTACTGTTTATTGGGACTGAAAAGTTCAACTTGTATTGGGTCAAAATATATAAAGCAGTAGTTTAAAATAGAATATAAATGATTAAATATGCATTTGCATGAAAACTAAAGCAAAGCAGCACATTTTTCTGTTGCTCTTTGGACTGGGCATTTAAAAAAACAACATTTTAGCATTTTTAAGCCATTTAAAATGGATTTGATGTTTATCACTGTCACGTTTTCAAAATCCCACCCACTGCACGTTATTAGTGTGCTGTGGGAAATGCTCCAATTCCACTAGTGTATCTTCATTCATCTATCTATGCCATTAATCTTGACAGACAGAACAATTAAATGCCGTTTAAGCCCTACACATCATCATTATTCCAGTATATGTAACTCCCCAAAGAAAAATCCTACATTGCAACAGTAGATGAGTCATAGTATGAATGAATATTTTCATGAAAAACTTGAAAGTCAAAAGAAAACCAGATATTACAGCGATCACTCAGCATGCCTTTAATTGTACCTTGTGCGTTAACCCTCTTTTTGGCGTTCATGTCGCATTGTGGAGAGTTTCTGGGTTTGAATCTCGAGGGAAATTTGCATGTTCTAAAAATCTGCGATTTTTCCTTTCATTGGAACTACTGTTAGTCTTGAGGTGGGTTCAGAAAGCATGTGGCCTGCGATTGGCTGGCGACCAGTCGAGTGTGGAAGAAAGATGGCATTCGATTCTAACTCACCAGTGACAGTGACGACAAACAGTGTAGAAAAGGGATAGATGGACGGCTTGTGTTTTCTTTCCTCCGTCCTGAAAGTAAGCCCAACCCACTTCAGAGTGACAGAAATACCCTTCACATTAGTCAGCAACCGCAACGAAATGTCAGACCTGCTTTTGAATATTAATCACCGTTCCTTTACATGCGAATGAGCGAGTCTATCCGTGCACGCAGTTCTCAATGCTCGCTCGCTTCTAGACAAAGTTAACGATGAGTTTTCATTTTACGGTCTAGACTGGAGATATAAGCATTTTAAGTTTCGGTGTGGTCGCCGAGCAAATTAAACTAATATCTCAAGGCACCAATGTGCTTTAAGTTGGTGATAAAAGTTTTATGCGAGTAACATTTCAAACTCGGAGTGAAGAAATTGTCATGCCTCGCAATGGGGAAATGCTTTTGGAATGAAGATGCCCCCTCGCTTAGCTTAATTGGCGTCTCTGTTTGGAACAAACGCGACTTGACACAGCTACGATATGTAGCGCACTGCTGTGGCGTCATGCTGTGATTGATTCCTAGCCTGGGTGACGTTGCACAACAGTGAGCTTTGACACATCGATAGAGGTACTGAGGGAAATCATTCAAATTCACTTAAGCTTTTTTTTTTCACGGGTGACGGCGGGGGTTTCTTCATTGTAAGAGGAAAGTCATTCAGGGGAGTGAAACCCGCGGGCTACATAAATGTCAACTACAGTGGTACTTCGAGATACGAGCTTAATTCGTTCTGGGACTAAGCTCGTATGTAGATTTACTCATAACTCAAATGAACGTTTACCATAGAAATGAACTAAAAACAAATTAATTCGTTCCAACCCTCTGAAAAAACACCCAAAACAGGATATTGGATTGGAAAAACATTTTTATTTGTTCTAATTCGCCATCTATTAACAAAGTAACAAATAACTAGTGGTTTAATAGTGCTCAAATGTGTTTAATATTGCGAATATTAGACGTATTTCGCGTAGGGGAGAGAGACGGACAGAGGGGGCGGACTTTTTGCACGGCAACGCACTCGTAACATAAATAAATTTAAATGAACTTGGATTACGATGCAGACACACTCAAAAATAAATTCAATCTAACCTTGCACTAAACTTAATTCTAATTTTGTTTTACATTTTGATACCTTTCTTCTCCCGGGTTGGCTCTATTGGCCCCGCCTCCACCCTGACTTTCAGATGCAACCTATCGAGGGTTGTTTGCTTTTGTATTCCCTTCAAAATATTCCGAAAATGATGCACACAGATGTCCTCACAATAGGATAACGCACGACCACTTGCCAACAAGAAGTAGTATATACTCCTCTCGTATTAGCGATTGCTCCGCCATTCACACTGACTAACGGAAAAAAAACACTGAAAAAAATGCAACGCTCCGCCCAGCGCTCGTACAGACATTACACTAGGGAGTTGCGACCATTCGCTCCTTCCAGTCAAAATAGATTGGACGTCTAGCGCTGTCAATGGCACTGACAATGAGCATCCACAGCCAGTTTAATTAAATTAGACATCTGTCATTGTCAATAGCAGGCAATGAGTTTTCCTCACTTCTTTTTTTCACTTCCATTTTAGGTTAATGGCAAGTCACTTCCGGTACATTTCGGATTATTTCCTATCTATTTTGAGAGAGTTCTTCTTTGTTTGTCAGTTTTGGCCATTTGCAGGTTACTTCTTGTTGGTTTTGGACCATTTTAAGGGTCCCTAGTAGTTTTAGTTATAGGTGTTTACCTTAAAACATTTATAGTGTCTCAATGTAATATGGCATTGATCTAGTATTAGTTAGTTATTATTTAGTATGCTGCATTTCGGGCCAATGGGAGTGAGGCTCACGCTCTTCGTTAGTATAGTGCATCGTTATCTGGTTCGATTCCCCATCGGGGAGGAAACTTTCTATCGTATTTTTTTTAAAGAGCATGCCGGCATTACATATTTAATTGAATTTCATTTTATTCTTTTCCCCAATATTTTTCTGTCATGCGGAAAATGGGGTTTAGATTCCCTGGCTAGAAAGGACATGTTTATTGATTTTCTCACCGTTAAGTGGATTGCATTTGGGTGATGGAAATCAAGCTCTCACTCCTTGTTAGTATAGTGGTTCTGTATCCCGTGTCGTAGAAGATCGGGGTTTGATTCCCTGACGGCAAGCTGTCAATTTCTTTACATTTTCCTAAAAAGATCTAGTTTTAATTTGGATAAATTAAACACAATTATCTGTTTTATGATCCATAAAGAGTGATTAATAATGGAAGGTTTTAATTTATGAAGGATGCTCATTGTCAAAATTTGGAAGGAGCAACGGACTAATTTGGAATGGAAAAAAGATCAAAGTGAACAAAGTGGAATAATGTAACAACTCGCACTTTAAACTTTGTATTTTAATCAGATTCTACTATCTTTGATATGTATTCGCCTCGCTGCAAAAATTGCCCCTTTGCGCAACGTTTCATAGATCACTCGTGATGCGACACGCAACAAATTTGGAAAGATTTAAATCCCGGGGCTTGTGATTCTGGGTAGGACGTGGTCGTGTGGGTGGCGAGGAGGGTTTGGCTTTTGCTGTCAGAATGGTGGGGCTTCATTTGGAATGTGCCGTGTGGCCCACTGCCTAGCCCTCCTTCACACTGAGAGCCTTTTTAATTTCTCCCCTTGTTGAAGTGATTATTCAAATGGCCATCCGTGAGGTGCAGTTATCAGACTCCTGGTGGTAGTTGAGCCTGTGGCTACATGCATTCTCATCACACACATACGTGCACACACCCACACATCCACTGTATTGTGGATGGACAGGACCCCACAACAGGTACCCGGTGAAGCAAAACCCTATTAGACCACCACATCTCAGCCCTCAGGCAAAAATTCGAGTGTGGTGTGTGATTGGCAGGAGGTAATACATTCATGAGGATGCCTGTATATTTTTTTTAATATGGCGTGCTTACTTTTTTTTGTTTTTCATTATTTGGAACATCCAAAGTGTTTCCCAGAAGACTATTTCTGATAGTGGTCCATTTTCGAAGCAAGGATCTCATATGACGATTTTTTAATATTTTGCTGTGCTTGGCTTCATGAAGACAAGTTTTTGGAGTCACAGGTTTAGGGGGTTTTCAAATCTTTTAGAAGTGGTTTTCTTTTATTTTAAGAAGATGTCAACAAAATGTGTTGATCTAATAAACTATAGTAACGTACAATAAAACACTATTTTCATGCATTCCCCAAGATGATAATAACAAAAGCTAAATAAGTATAGTCTTCCTCATATGTGAAAAAAAATAGCACTACATCTATATTGCAATCAATTGATCTGTCTTTGGCCATCCTTTAATATAAAAAAACATTTTTAGTTGAAATAAATTGTGCAGTTGGATAGTAACTTCCTAATCGTTGAGCAAAACTTTCTTTCTTATCACTGTTTTGGGCCTGGGTGGGTGGAATGCCTGGTGCCCCGCCAGGCTTATAAAAGCAATAACTTAACATTTTACCACATTTTTTTTGCATCAAACAGAACTAACATACCAACATCATGTCATCTCCAACAAATGAAATAAAGCTAACTATTTTTTTGTAGCCTAAATTGAATATATTGTCATGCTTCACTCTCTAATGTGCTATAGCAGGGGTCGGGAACCTTTTTGACGAAGAGAGCCACAAACAATTCATATTTTCCAATGTTATTCCTTGTGAGCCATACTACAAATTTAAAAGTCAAAATACATACATGTAAACAAGTGCCTTTTCAATTATTATTTTGTAATTTCACCACTTTTAAAGTGGAAAAAACTGAATATTTTTTCAAAGATTCTTATGCTGTTGCTAATCAATGAGAGGAGATGTAATATCTCATTTCCGTCACCAGAAATTTCCATATTTTAGCTCACAGGTTAGCAAAGAGCCAGATGCACCCATCAAAAGAGCCACATGTGGCTCCCGAGCCATAGGTTCCCTACCCCTGTGCTATAGGATAGACAGTCACTTTCAATTGATTTATTGAATAAACTGTAACATCATAAAAATATAATTAGCATTCAAGCACTCAACTGTAAGCAGACTGGGCTCTGATTAGCTATCTAACAACTAGCCGCTTACCATGCTCGGCTCTACTTTTTAAAGCTCCACACACTCAGTCAAATTTTGTTTTTTTTTTAACTCCCATGTCCAAAGTGTTTTTCTGACCTAATTCACATTCAACAAAGAGAAAAATTGCTGGCTTTTCTCTCTAATACTGCCAGTGTTGAGCAGTAAAGGTCTTTTTTTGGTAGAAATCTCTATTCACACTTTAGATTGGGGGCCTTTAGGTAAGGTGGAGGTAGAGGAAGTAGCTCAGTCTTCATTAGAGCCCCTCGTCACGAGAATGCAGATGAGCCGTGGAGCTATTCATCCGCTTGGAAGCGCCTCCCCGATTCCAATTTGAATCTTGTTTGCAGTCACATTGTGTGAGCCCACTTCTCCGTGTTAGAGAAGTCTCTTTAAGGGGGGGATCTGAGGGGGATAATTGCTCTTAAGTGAACCTCATTTTGTGCTGGCCGGAGCAATTACTCTAACTGCAGTTCTCGGCATTTTTGGAAGGTGGGGAAGCACGAGCAGCTGTCATCGAGTCTTTAAAGCCGAAATATCAAATGCCGAGGAGAACGACATTGGCACGGCGCCGCCGGAGTGACGGATTGTTCAATGGATTTTAATTAGTTTTTGCAGGATTTTTTTGCTCGGCTCCCTACATTTTCTCATCCGCAGATTGACTTAATTAAATGTGACAATTAGACACGCTTTGTTTTTAAAATAATTGAAAATAAATGATTCTCAAGGTGTGTAATCTTTTCTTCAGGCAACAGCTCAAGGCTTTGCATTGGACTCTTCACCATTAATGTGATTTAGAAGCCAACGTTAGAGAGTTTTGCTTTAATCTATTTTTCTGTAAATTAATGAATTTTTAAAGAGGTCCTCGCTGGATAGTGGGTGAGAAAGTGCTTGTGTGAATGCAGGTCGCCTTTCAAACAAGCATATTTTTTAGTCAGACCCCCCCCACCCCACCAGACTCCCCCTGGGATGGAGAGAATGGATGTAGTGAAGCGCTACATTTTTTTTATATACCCAAATTCATCTTGCAATTCACTGCCTCGGTTCTCCCCATCGCACAACGCTTTGTCCAGCGAGTTGAATCAGTCTGTCAATTCTAAGCAGCAAATTCTAATTGGATTTAGACTTGCATCTGCTGAAAAATTCCCTGTTTTGTTCCTATTTATCAATACATCTTCATATGGTTGTCAGGGGTTTACACTGAGATTTCTTAAGGTTGCGCTCTTTTTTTTGACAGGAATCGTTAAGTACCAGTGCGCCTTTTACACACCTTTTACAACTAAACGAGTCAGTTGATTAAGAATCAGTACAAAAGAAAGGCTGCGTTCTTACAACACCCGTTTGTAAGAGTGTGAAAAGGGATGTGAAGTTTAACACCCATCACTTGTTTCCACTGCCATATAGTGTTGTAAGCAATTGTCGCTGTCTAACATATAGTGTTGTAAGCAATTGTCGCTGTCTAACAAGTCACGTCTGACTCTAAGGTCAACTTGCTGTTAATTTTAATTTTCAAATTGCCGGGAATTACATGGTTGGAACAAATTTACCTGTCGCTTCATAGTTTCTTTGCTTTCAACGCGATCCATACAGTAATTCACCATCATGTGATTTAGCTCTCCAAAATGAGTAATTAGGGGAATCTTAATCTACGGGAAAGTAAAGGAGTTTTTTTATTTTTTATTTAAATGCTGAAGGGTGTGGCAGTGCCTTAGGGCCGTAGTATCTTTTTGTGAGTCATTCCAATCGAATGGTTAAAATGAATTGTGTTCTTTCCTGGAATTGTATTTGGATTCTCAGAACTGACTGTGGCCAATTAGATTTTGTTTTTGTAAGACATTTTGCATTCAGAACTTTGCAATTAACCTACTTTAAAACGAGTCTAATGACAAAAGAAATGGAATGATGGCGAAATGTGCCTTTCTTTGGCTTTGTGGTTATTAGCAACCTGCTAAATTGAATGGGTAACTAAAATGGATCTGGTCACAAGTGGACAGCTCATTACTTCATAATGAATAATTCTCAACATTTAAAATCACCACTTGTGATCTCACTTGAGTGCTTTATATGCAAGCATTCGCCTACTCTTTTGTTTGAAAGCAACCAAACGTTTGGATGGTAGGCACTGATGCATCTGCTGTATTTAAAATGTCCATCTGCACTGACAAAGAAGCAGAAGCCAATGGGAAGAAGAAACTTAGAGACCAAAATAAAATAAATAACAATGCCAAAATCTCTACAACTACTACGTATATAATTTTTTGGGGGGAATTAATCCAAACCTCCAACCAATCGTAGAGCACAAAGACAATTGTTTGCAACTTCATTCACATTAACGAACATTCAGGTTTTCCAGCATTTTTACAATTATGCAAACAAAATTATGCAAGTAATGACATGTAATAAATAAAAGATGTTGTTGTATGACTGGCCACAAATTGGCAAGCAAGTTGGTGTCATTTAAGGTAATGACTCACCCTTGGTTAAGTTCACGATCCCCGTCTAAATTTAGGTAACTGGAGCTTCACCTTTAAAGTTCCATTGTCACGTGTATTTTTCCACACAAATTAAATGATAGAATTTTGTCAGTGTTCAAGAATAAACTTGCACAGATCAATAACGATTGAAATTGTGCACCAATAAAAAACATTTAACCAACATTGCCATCAGCATTTTTATCTTGTAGATTTGACTTATTGCAAAGCATGGCGACAGGCTGATTCTGACTGCCTATACAGGCAAGTACGATTACAAAAAAACCAATTAATCATCAGTTGAGCCAAAAATAGTCCCACTGGATCTGAACATTCTCACAGGAAGTTACCAACAGCGAGGATGATGTACGGTCATCGAACCGAGGTCTTGGCATTTTGGATTGTTTTTTTTTATTTTTTAAATTGCATGCAAATGTGGGCTCAGTCCGTCCAGAAACTTGGAGCTGAATTTGGGGAGCGTGTAATGTGCGCAAGGCTCGTGATGTGCACTGGCGACTGCCAAGTCCTGATGCAGCGTTACTTGGAAGGAGCGGTAGTGGATCTGTTCGAGCTGATCATTAAAACACGTCTCTCCATACCTCGGCGTCTCTGAGGGCTCGGCACGCTTGGCAGAATCATTTATCAGAACCTGGCTTCATGTAAATTCTGACGTATTAGCCTTAGATGTAGAGTTTGTGGTCTCCATGTGTGATTCAGAATACCCCAGATCAATGCCAAGGATTTTCTCTCTCTCTCTGGATCTGGAGAGAATGTTGATCTCCGCGGACCAAGAAACCCACACAAGTGATGTCTCTCGCTCTGCCTCTATTAACCCAATGTCTTCACTTCTTGCTCTCAGGCAGAGTGGCACTTGATTGCCTCCCCACCTTGTTTTTCTTTTTCTTTTTGCTCTTGGCCAGCACTATTACTTTTTGTGCACCTACTGGGCTATTCGTTTAGCAAGCAACACATCTCGGGAGTATTCTGAAGAATGCATCTCGTTACGCTGATGAGTCATACTTCCTCTGGCCTGCGTGCCTCTCCCTCAGGGTGGATGAATGAGCTGGCGGAGAAGTTCGGGATGAGGGGACACTGCGGTTGAGACGATGCGGTCCGAGCCCGATGCAATTAAATCTAATGCTGGTTGTAAAGAACGGGGGTTGTCTCCGGGGTGAGCGCTTTACTGATGGCTTTGACAAAGCTGAGTCACCTATGATTAAAAAAAGAAAAAGGATAACTGTTTGGAAATAGTGGAATCGGACTTAGAGAGGTAGCCACACTGCCAGCAAGTTGGGTTTCTGGGAGGGAATCCCGGAGCTTTGGAAAGCAGCAGGGTTGCACCTGTGATCTGACAATTCATCCTGCCTTACTACGGGAAACGTGTACAGTGTTAAAAGAAGGTTTGGACTTGGAGCGCCTGGAGAGCGGGTCTTTGAGCTGATTACCGATTTATCTGCAACGAGGGAAAATTACCCTTATTTGGAGTGGAGATATCCTAATACTGATGTTTTTTTTAAATCTCTGGTCTGATCCGTTTTTTTTTCTCTCCAAGATGTTTTTACGATACTGATGCGGTGCCAGACTTTTTCAACCAGTGAAAATAATGTAAGCATGAACTGAAATTATTTGGAGTGGAGATGTCCTAATACTGATGTTTTTTTTTTTTTAATTTCTCATCCATTTGTTGCTCTCCAAGATATGTTTTTACGATACTGATGCGACGCCTGACTTTTTCAACCAGTAAAAATAATGTAAGCAATAAATGAGAAATTATATGCGTAGGATTTTCCAATACGATATTGGCCACTTTTGAATTTGGACTCAAATCTGCTATCTGGTATGACGCTATATCGGAATTCAGGCAACCGTTGATAACATCAATTTGTATTGTTTAGCAACCGGTGAAATGACAGGCATGGTGTGAAGTAGCGGAAAAACACAAGACATGCAAGATGCAGTCCTAGCCGTCTTTACATTCATCTGGCTATTTCCATTGCTCAAGAGCTTTAAAATAAATCCCTGGACTGCAAAATCACAGCCCGCCATGTTAAATATGCCATGCTGTTTTTTTAGCATGTTTCTTCTGCTGCGTTGTCAAGTATTCTTCTGCATCTGCTTTTAGTTTACACACCATGTTGTGACTTGGCTTATTGTTCTTCTATGACACTTTTCAGACTGCTATAGAAAATTTTACATTCACAACGATTACACAAAAAATTGAATTTGTACATGAAGAACTGCGTTTGTGTACGGAAGTGCTGGTTTTGCATTCTATTTACAGTGTCCTATTTTGTGTACTGTGTAGTTTAGCATAGTATTATTATTTCCCCCCATCTTTTACTGCACTGCATCCATATGGACAACAAAGTAGAAATTTCATTTCGCAGGGGAACATATTTTCCCCACTCTTCATATGATAATAATCACTTTGAAGATTGAATCTTTGAACAGCTGATATTACAGCGCTTATTAATTAGGACAACCCGCACGGGTACAAATTTCTGCATCGGAATTGCCGATATTTAATGATACATAGTGTATTCTGTTGCTCTTATCATCTGACTCTTTACAGCACAATTGTATTGGCAAGAATACATTTTTTTATTTTTTATACCCACATTTGGCCAGATTTCTATCTAAGGCGATCCAATTGCCTTGGTTTTATGCCCGTTTGCCCATATCCAATTGGTGCTAAATTGTGAGCAAACGTGGAATGATCACTTTTAACTCCAGCATAAATGGACAAAGGATTTAGCACTTCACGTATGTACAGTATTCTCTTCAATTTACTAATACGTCCAACTTTGCCCGCTAAAAGACATCTAAATGTGCCCAAGTGACCTTTTAAAAGTGCTGATGACAGTGTATCAGTCTTGCATTTGTCTCGTCTCTCTGTGTCTCCCTCATACCTGCTCCTCTTGGTCTCCTGCCAGAGCCGATGACTCACAAGAGACTGAGTGACCTACTTTCGCAGTTTTCTCACAGAGCCAGAAGATTTCCTTGTTGTTTTTAAGACAATGTTAGTGGGTAAATACACGTTGTGTGAAACGCACTTAAGGCGGACATTTTTAGATTTAGGAAGCTTTAAGGCTGCGTCAGCATTGTGGCCAACCCAGAGGATTCCCCTTCATTATCACATAATAGTAGTTGAGCTTTGATACCCAATTAGACGTAGGCTCCATATCATGAGAAACTTGCTCTAATCTCAGTAGAATTTTAGAACTGTTATTATCTTCTGGCAATTTTGTTGACATGCTATCGTGTTTCCGTTTCCTCTTTATTCACGTTGTCAGATTATGAGTGTAGACAAATACTGCTTTATGATAGAGCAGCCTAGGGAGCCTGAAGCTGTAGTTACTTTGTTGTAGTCATGTTGGCAGCTTGAACAGGTGGCTTTAAATATATGGATTAGGACCCAGCGTGCAGAGGAAGGCTCATTACTCTTTTTTTTCCCCCCCAAGCGTTTTGTCGAAACTGAATTAATACACTGAAACCTGAGCTGTTTGAAAAGTTCAACTAGGACATGGGTCTGGAACCTGCAGCTCCAGATTAACATATACAGTAACCCCTCGAATATCGCGGTTAATGTAGACCAGACATGGCCGCGATAATCGGAAAATCGCAAAGTAGGGTCACCCCTATAATAACTACCTTTTTCTTCCAGTGCTGAGTCCTAGTAGCAAGAGTAGCGTCCACTTACGAGTTTCAGCATGGATTTTCACATTTTTATGAATTTAATAATTAATAGCGGGAAAAAATTGTGAATTAATGAATTCGCGATAAGTGACAACACGATAGTCGAGGGATTACTGTAGTATTTTTTCCAATACAGACAGGTTTAAAAGAGGGATCCCCAATCTTAATTCTTAAATTTTCCAATCTCAATAAAGGCCAGAGTTTGTTCGTTGGCTTTTTATAAGCCTGGTGGGGTATCAGGCTTTTTTTTTAAATTTATCGATTGCCATTGGTAGAAATCCAATCCATTTTAACCTCACCGAACGTCTATCGCTGTCCATGGCAACCAAATGAGGTAGTTATCGTGAGCTCTCCGATTCTTCCATCTCTAATTGCGTTTTCAGAGGGGCCGGCACGCCGACCCCGGCGGATGCAGCAATTCGCCATCAAACGCGACGCCTCGACAGCCCCCTTCTTTCCTTGATAAGACTTGGCCGCTTGTATATGTCAGTTTAGGTTCTGTCTGCCGCTTTCGCCTCGACACGATTGGCTGCGCTCGTGCCGACCTCCTGGAGAGCCCCCGGCAAACCCACCCCCGGGGTGCGTGTTCACTCATTTATTCGGCTTCCTCCTAAAGATGGCCATGCCTTCGTTTCTCTCCTAGTTTCCCACATCTTATTAAGATGTAGCTGGCAGAGCAGCGTTTGGTCTGAAAGGCGTCTCGCTGGGGGGTTCGGGGGTGGTCACTGCTTGTGTAGGAGGTTATTGAGGGGGCGGCGGTTTGACTTAAAGGGCTCACAGTCTGGCGACACTCTTTGCGGTTCACAGCGGTCGGATCTCTGCTCCCTACCTTTTGATTTCTAGTGAAAAAAAAGCTGTTTGAAAACACGTTTAACACATTTTTTCAAGCAGTTGTGTTCTTTCCTTTGTGATTTCACAGTTTTTTCACCTGACATTCATGAAGTGTCAAATTTGTGTGTGGTGTTTATCTTCCCATAAAGCTCTCTTCCACAGCTGCTACTCTTTGTGGAGTTTTTATGACTTTATTGAACGTGCTGACTCCAAAATTAATGGCACAGTCCTTTTGTCACGGTTTTACAATTCAATGTCATATTTGACAGGATCAGGCATGACTTTTTGTTACGGACTGCATTTGTGTAGTGCAACAATTCAGAGAATATGGATGTGAAACTTTAATTGAGAAAAATAATGTCAACGTTCTCGTTTTTGTTTTTTTTTTCTTCCTCCAAGGCGTGGTTAGCCCTCACGTCTGTATGAGTCACATTGCTATGATTAAGAATTCCCTTATCTCTGTGACGCATTTGAAGCAGTTACATGGACGCACACAGGAATGGTGAGCGCGCACGTTCAGAACGTTGCGACGCTGTTTCATTAAACGCAAGCTCACGGTGTGGTCGGCGGAAGAACAATACAGGTCAACTGCTTGTGTGCTTTGTTGGTAGCCTCGGTCCTTATCTTTGGCTCTGAGTCATGCAGCATGCCACATGATGCGCCACTTTCACCAAGTGAGTCATCCTGCAAGGCACCTGAATGGAAGGACTTGAAGGACAAAGCCTACTGTGTTCCCACTTTTATTGTCATTCATTTTCCACGCCGCTTATCCTCCCGAGGCTACCAATGAGACAATCTTCCAGACAATTTGGAGTGTTCAATCAGTTTTCCACGCAGGTTTTTGTACTGTGTGGAGAAACCGGAGTACCTGGAGAAAAACCACTCAGGCAAGCAAACTTCAGTCCAGAGCCTGTCATTGAACCCTTGATCTCAGAACTCTGGTATGAATGACCTAAACTGGGTTGAATGAATTTTTGGGGTTGACTATATATAACGTGACGGAAGTTGCTTTAAGGCAACTTGCCATTATGTTGAACTAAAATAGATGAGCCATTCGTCTGTTTTATTGTGGTTTTCCTATTGATACAGTACCTGTCATGCTGCTCCAATGTAAATATTGTAGTCCTTTGAAATGAATCATTAATGGTTGGGCAATGTGTCAATAGAGGCCTCGTAGTAGTAGAAATTTGACTTGTTAGACATTTAATATTATGGGTTCTATGGTTGTGATTTGCTAGATTTTGGTGCTAAATAAAGGTTACTCTTGATCTTGTGATTCTTTGCATTTTCCATCCAATGGTAGTGGAGGAGTTAATGGTCAGTTCGAATTGGAGGAAATGAAAATAATAAATGTACATGAAATGACTCAAACACTGTTGTATTGGCTGTCATTGGAAAATTTAGATTAACAATTGGTTACAGTTTAAAATATTTAATGGTTTGAATTGCACTTTTATTAGATTGACGTTTTTCATGGCAGAAAAAAAACCCAAATACATGTATTGACATTAAATGTAAAATAACTTGAGACGATATTTTGTTCCAGTCAATTTCTATTTCTGTTTTATCACATTCTTAAATGACAAAACTCTGCAAAGCAGCAACAATATCTTTACTTTATTATTCATTGTTATTGCTTAGGCTTTCTGTTTAGCCTGCTAAATAATTTTAGGAGTTCGCGCATAAGTTTGTAGCGTTCGTTGGCTGTAAAACCAGCTTAATCAGAATCTTGTCAATGACCAGGTGTTAATTGCTACTTTAGCTAGCAACTGTAATCCGATATATCTTGGTATAGTTGCCACAAGATGGCAGTCGATGCCACTTCGACGTAGCGAATGCGTAGAAGAGCGCTGTAGCAATATTTGGTTCATCACGTCAGTTTAGCCTGATAACCGGGTGAACTGAAAATAAGACGTTAGAATCCCGACAGATGTCAAGTTAAGGTGTATAACATGGATTTTCCGGCTGATCACCTGAGAAAGGTGGAGAGAGTCGGCAGAAGACTGCTTGTTTTTCCCAATTTATTTTCCCGTGCGAATGTATGGAGACCGAACGAATACTGCGTGTGGCATAAAGTCATTGCGGGGCGGTATCTTTGTGAAGTCTGCATTTGGTGTTTGCCGGCTTGCGTCTCGGGCCCAAACGTGGAGCGCTCTCTGTCAGATGTATGAAGCTGTGCAGAGGAAGCCAGTGGGAGTTCTGTTTCATCTCCTCTCATGCAGCTCTGGAGCAGACTTGCAAATCTGCCGTAATGAGCGCAGCCTGTGTGGTGCTAGTAGTAGGAGAGCGAAGACGGAGAGTGGCGGAGGAGGAGGAGGTTGTGGGGTGGGGGGGTTGAACCAAGAAATGTAAAGTGGTGAAGGAGAATGTGTAGGGAAAAGGTGAGGCTTAGTGCAGGTTATTCTGAGATTTTTTGGGGGTGAGGGCTGGGGGGTAGTCGCAAGTGTTACAAGTGACGGAATATTTCTTGTGGAATCAAACATTTGATTAGGCTGCCATGGATGATCATTCTGACTCAAGCCGAGGTGTGAATGGTGCCAAGTTAATTAGCCTTATCTTTTACACCAGCAAGAAGACGCTATGTGGAAAAATAAGAAGTACAATGCAGCCTCGTAATCAGTACACAGTCAGTATACAGTGCCGTGGAGTTTTGCTAGTAATTTTGTGATGCTTTGCATCTTAAAACACGCATGTTAAGATAATGCAATGATTTGAATTTGTTGCAGTTTCATGATTTAGAACAGAGCTGCCAACTTCTCCGGAATTTCCGGAGTTTACCCGGACTAGTAACGCAAACTTCAGGACTCTGGACAACCTCCCTAAACTCTGGAAATTCCAAAAAAATGTCATTTAAATTTTCTTTTGAAGCAACCATTTCGGAAAAGTACCACATTTCCAATTTAAATGCCTTGAAATTCACACCATCGCTACGTCGTCCGCCATCTTACTTCCGCATTTGATTCAACTGCATTGTCCTACGTTTTTTTTAATAAACATTTTCAATTTTGGTGAATTGCATTCAGTCTGGAAAAACTGGGACAAGGGAACTCCTGAAATGTCGTCGACGGAGGTTTGCAGCTCTGTTTAGAAGTTTGGTGGGCGTCAGAATCACTTAACTAATCAATATAATCCTCTTCCTAAACTAAAGAGACCCATAAACCTGAAATAAATGATTCCCAGACGGAAAAGTTTGAATACAAATTCATGTACCTTAAACATGAACTGAAATTTAAGTGACATTGTTTTGCCTCAATCGACATCAATTTGGAACGTGCCGTAATCTATCACTAACTTTTGTCGGATAAAACGAAGCATGGCACTAGCGACAGGTAAGTTAATCAGAGAAATTGAATCAAATTCCCATGTATTTTTAATAAGATTGCCTGCATTGAAGTTGTCGAAATAAATAACTCGCCCTGACTCATGTAGTCCCCAAAGAGTGCAATAAAATTCCATTGTTCAGTGCCGTAAAGCTCAATAGCTGGGCCGCTGTGATTTTTATTTTACCCATAAAAATATGAGCGGCTAGTCTACAGGATACTTTGGCCTCTGTCTCTACCTATTAACGTAAAGATTTGTGATGAGTGCTAGGGATTGATCGCAGGTTAATTGTCATTTCCCACGGGCTGAGAAGCATCACACGGTACATTACACTTCACTAAATTCTTTATGAAATTACAATCAATTCATAGATTCAAATGTTATTTTTGGAAGGCTGAGGGGAATCTTTCTCTGCACGTTTTAAACGTCATATTTAATTGTATAGTTTGTTACCGATCCAGGCCTGCATTCGGCTCTCACACATCACGGACCGAGAAACGATTCAAATGGATTTATCTTTACACCCCTGGTGTTGTCGTTTTAAAATGTCTAAGCACCAGACACAATGCAGTCCACTGATTGTTCCTGTGCCAAGAATAGGATAGGAGTGAGTTATCTTTACAAGGAGAGAAAATTCAATGTTTGTTAACAGACAATCAGTCCGGATCAATATCTTGTCATTTTGCTTCCCTCTTTTAGGCAAATGATTTCTTGTCATTCTGCTACAATGCTGCACAATTTGCCAAGCTGGCATGTTTTCGCTAATTCACAAAGTAGATCCCCAATCTTTTGGCTGAGACAATTTTAAAAGGCCAATTAGACTAAGAACTGACAGCGCCCAACTCCAGTAAATAAAGTAAGCGCATCTTATTTACCGATCCGGCTCATGTGATTTCACATACTTGAAGGCGGCGGTTGACCTATCATGGCAGATATCGCCACTAGAACGAAACGGAAATGTCAGCTGCCCACGCAAGCCTTTTCACCTTCCCCCTCTTTGTAAAGAGACTTACTTCCCTGTTGGAAACACCACGGTCAGTTTCACAAGCATTACGGGATCTCCTGCGGAACGACTAATCAGTCTTTACACAGTGAGAGTTCCTGCGTTCCTCGTAAGGTCAGGCAGGAGTCCCTACGGTTGTCTGGTGCCTTTGTCAATATTACCAATGTTTATTCTGTATTAAAGTAAGTAAATTTCATTTCAGAATGGATTACATTTGCCTGTATACTCAAATTCATTAAAAGCCCTGGCAAATAAATAGCAGAAATATATATTCGTAATGCATTCCGATGAAAAATCTATTGGGAAGGCATGCTGTTTGGAAATACGATATCTGCAGTATATTTCTACTAGTCCATTGACTGTTTTTCCTTGTCAGAATGTGCCAGGAAAATTTTGCTAAACAGGTGTTCGTAACCCTAAGAATAATACATATTTATTTCGGCACCATGGTCGACCAGTGGTTTCTGTCTCACGTCTTTGAGGTTGAGAGTTCCTATCCAGTCTCTGCTCTACGTTTGTGCATTTTTAGTGTTCTGTCTGGCTCTTTTCACACTGCAAGGTGTGATGCCCAATTTGTTTTTGGTTCTTTCGTTAGTTTGGACAGTTCACAGAGCAAAAAACAAACGCAGGTGAACAGAATGCATAAGCGAGGTAACCCGCAAGTGAGCAGTAACACATTGTGTTTAAAGATGTAAATACAGTCCCTTTGGGAGGTCTCCTCCTTCACACGTTTGTGAGGTTTTATGCCACTTGAGCTAACATTTTCTTAACCTGTTAGCTTGACGGATGATATAAAGAAGCACAAGTTATTTTCTGTGCTTTCAAAACCCATTGATCATTTATGTTACTTGTTTGTTTTGACAACGGCCTGCATCTGTTGATAACATTTAGGTCGCATGCTTACGGATCACGTTCATGCTCCTGAGGTGTCGGAGAGCGATCCGATTTCTATACACTTGCAAATGAGCGGAGTCCAGATTTTAAATTATTGGAATTGAACTGTTTACACTGCATGGAAAAACAAAGATGTGTGGCATATGGGCAAAGAAATTGAATTTTGATCTATAGGGTTAATATAGCCTTAGTGCAGCGGTCTCAAACCGGTCCTCAAGGGGCCGCAGGGGGTGCAGGTTTTTATTCAAACCGAACAAGTGGACACCTTATGCAAGTGTAATCAGTTGATTGTGCCAGGTGCTACTTATTTTAGAAGGCCCCTCATTGTTAAACTGCCAACACTGGATCGGTTGAAACAAAGACTAGGACCCACTGCGGCCCTTTGCGGAATCGGTTTGAGACCCCTGCCTTTGTGTATTTACAGCTGCTTGCAACTCTACCACTTGAAGGCAGTGTGGTGGACAAACCACTAATCTTTTGTGGTTCCTTTTTTGCACTTTTATTTGTCAGGATTTCATGCTCGATAACACAATCGCATTGATTCACATTCACAATTTGTCATGACATTTAAGTGGAATCCAATGCTTACTGAGCACTCTCCTACATTCCTTCTTTCCACCCAAGGCTCAAGGTTTTATAACAAGCTATTGTGTCTCTTGTAAAGAAATGGGTACCTTCAAGGGAATAATTTTGATTTTTGTCCCTGAAAAGCTTAAAGCAACAACGACTACTGTTTCCATTTCCTCCGTCCACACCCTTGTAAATAATAACATTGTCTCCAGGTAACCAAATTAATTGAAATGATGTGCAAGGGAGCAGCGTGAAGAAAACAGGTAGAGGCATATAGACATTTATACCTGCTTACTCCCAGTGAAAACAAATGTCTGGTCTGCTGCTCACTTTTTGGTCGTGGTTCACTTTCTCTTCTTAATCATCGTAGATTTCAGATTGCCAAAGGAATTTCTCATCTTGTTTAAACACAGACGGCGTCGAACATTGTCGGGAGTGTGTTGATGTTTATTCAGTTGATCGCGTTCACTCCCATTTTTTTTTTTTAAATTAATAATCTCTTGCTTGTACTGCATTTCACGTTGGCACTAAAGTTGATAGTATTATTAATTCTGGAGAATCACAAAAATTTGCCAAAGGTACGATAACACAACAAGGAATAGACTTAGGGGTAACAACCACAATACATAAGATATCATTTGTAATTGTAGAATGTAGAGAGGCTTTTATAATAGGAAAAAAATATATCAAAGTGAAGTAGTCACCCATGGCGAACTGTGCAATACGCAATTTTTCCCAGACAAAATATTCTTATTAAAAGGTGGATTTGGTCCATGAAATATTATGTCGTCATCACTTGGTTTATGGAAGCATTGAACAATGGTTCGTTTGGCATAACACGGATTAAAAACCAAAACAGCTGCAATTAGCAAAGCAAGCAATTGTTTAAACATAATTAGGGATTTAATGATTATTTTATAATCCATCAATTTGTGAGTGATCTGTTCAAACAAAGGGATCTCTCAGTCCTTGTTATTTGAGGTCAAAGTCTGCCATTTTCTCACATGTCTTTTTAGATTAGAAAACACAATTGTGAAACTGTCCTCTCAGGAAGACTTCAGACCCCTTGTTTGGTCTTTGCTGTTGTGTAACATTTTGTGTAGTCTGGATTATGACTCCGAGGAAAGGTCATTGATTTATGGCAAGTGGCCGCCCCCGTAGCAATATGCTCGTAAAGCTTTGATCGGCAACTTCTTTACAAATGGTGAGGCTAAAATGCTTTTTCTAGTTGAGCAATCAGAGGACTTGCCCGACGTCCTAACGGAGGAATGTTTCCCCTACAGGTACTGTGCACTATGATGATTTCAAGAGAGTTTTAAAAAGTGCTTTTACGTTATCTTGATTTAGGAACATGTTAAGCACTCCTTCGGAAGCTTTATGATAGAGAAGCACTGATGTGTCGAGAAGTAAATATTCTTTTAATGATTGCTCATGGATTTTATGTTGATATATATACCTTAAATTACATGGAATGCACCCTCAAGGCCTTAAGTGACGCACCTATGCTAAACCACTAACCCGCAGTCAGGTTTTTTTCCCCTCGTCAATCTTACCGAACCATAACATATACTGACGTTATCTGCGATTCCTGTTGAAGATTTTATTCAGCTTTAGTCATTCGGAATCGCTTCCGATTCCTGAAATGTGCAAGTCTGTATCGAGAGTCATCGCAAAGAATGTCCGATAGGCTGTTTGCACACAAGAGATCTTTATTTTACAAATAGATCCCGCCTGATGCGGAGACGACACTAACCCTGACTGCCAATCTTCTAATCACATTACATAGGAAAATCATCTCAGGCAATCGGCTTTGATACATCATAAAGTCTTCGTCCAGAAAAAAAAGGCCGCTACCAGGGGGGGGGGGTCAACGGTAAGGCTGACTGGAAATCCACACAAAGACGGCCCCTCAAAGTTGTCACCAAAATACTTATTCCGTCAGTGCGTACACAAGTGGTCTATTTGTGATTCAGCAGCAGTCCTTTGCTAGCTGCCAGCCTGGCATGAAGTCAGCCTCTCATGAGGGACTGTGTCAACGCAGGCCCCGAGGCAGTGGGACCAAGGTAATTGGGTTTGCATGGTCTGTGTCAGAGCACCCCTGCCACATCCCGAAACAAAGGCCAACTCCCGGCAAGCTGTTAGGACTGCATCCACTCCTGATCACAGCACTCATTCCCTGGAAAGGCTTATTCAATTACTGGAATGCTGGTTGACTATTCTGTCTTCATGATGACTTGCAGATTGCATCATGAGTATCTTCTTTTTTGGCCTGTCTTGCTGCCTCTTCTTTTAAAAGCTGAGTGTGTAAGCACTTTGTACATGAGGGTCTCATGTTCGGGTAGCTGCTGGCCAGACAGAAATAATTGCTGGAGAGATTGCTCACTTGTTCAGCGTCACCTCAATTCATTTAAGGTAAATTAATTGGGGCATAACTGTGGCACAGTACTCTGTACTCAGTGACTTACTTCTTCTCACAGTGTAAACTGAATTTCCCTTTCGGCGAACAGTTTATTAATGAGTATTTAGTACTTGGATTTGAAACGTCTCCATCGTAAACCCGACGATCATCAAACAGTTATAAAAATCAAAAGCATGTTCTGGATCATCTAAGACCTTCTTTAAAAGCGCTACCTATCAGGTGCTAGTTCTTAGTTAATCAACTGACCAAAAGTACACTAGGCTACTTTGATAACTTGTATATTTCATATGATTGTTTTCTTTACTTAATAATGGCTTCTAAGTGTTTTTCTTGAAATAATTACTGCAATTATTTCCATAGGTTAGCGATAGACTCGGGCAATTATATCTGTATACTACATAATCATGTAGGAACAAAACTCCTTGGCTTAGAGCCATCTAGAATTTTTCAACAGTCCAACAACAGAATGTTATCAATACTAAGTTCTCCATTTCACAGTCATTCCTGCTTTTGAACAAACTTATAACGGAGGTAGAAAGGAAAGGGATTCATATAATATGCACATTAGTATAATTAGTAAATCCTCCGCCATGTGAACTATTTTCCAAGTCACCAAACATCCAAATATCTGTATTTTATCCTACTCCCTGAAGACATTTTTTTTTGTCTCTGGATTTTGCTGTTTCTGCATTCAGGTCAGCAAAGCTTGCTTGATTTTCGAGGTCTCTCCAGACAGGATGAAGTGCCTCACTTAATCCGGAGCCAGCTACCCCCGTTCCCACCTTCCCCCCGTCTGCTCTGCCCGCTAGCCTCTTCACCATGTACAGCTGCACTTAGAAGTCTATGTTTGATTTTGATTGATGAGACAAAAGGGGCTCCTCTGCCTTCTGAAGAGTTCAATATGTATAAAGGAAATTGTGGTTTTACCTCAGATCACTTTCCTTTTTTCTGACACGTTGTTCTTGTCAGCGTTTAACTTCCCCACGGCCATGGCTACGCTCAAAATTGATTGGCAGCATAATTATCGACCTGATTTGCTCGACCACTGGCGACTCAAGGATAAGGGAGTGATAAATTGTATCCCCGCCTTCACAATACCTGAGAAATCTGGCACATCACGGTCCGCTAATATCAATTACACATGTACTAAATTGCTGAAAACCACACACATTCCCAACACAGATTCTACCAAGCTGCTTTAGGATCAAACAAGATTAGCTATGTGTTTTATAGCCACGTAATTGAAAGACAACACAGAGTGTTAATCACCATGTGAAAAAGCCGGTTGCACAAGGCATTGTCGTATGCAGATCGCATATTTCTCAGCACTCCGATAATAAACGGAAAGATACGTCGCTGATGAGCGCAACCGCTTTGTGACGAACGTAGCCATTGTGTGACGAACGTAGCCATTGTGTGACACATTGTCATTGACGCACATGCGTATACAGTATTTAATACGTTGATCGAATTGAGAGAATATAGAAAAATTTGATTCCGCTGGAAACCAGGATTGGTTCAGAGTCATGTCCATTAGAGTGGTGGCAAAAACATAGAGTCTACGTGTATAATAACAATGGGATGAATTGCAAGTATCTACTGTCAATCCTATTCAATTATTATGTTTCTCAGCCCGAACTAAAATCTAAGCAGAGAGCGATATATGAATGCTTTCTTTGCTGGGACAACGTGCGTAGTGTCGTGAGAGCTCATGAAAAACTACTATTGCTTTGCAAAAACCCTGACTCCTCCTTTGTGTTTTAATGAAAACACACGAGAGTAGCACACACGTGCGCTCGCACTTCTCAAACATGTTGCTATTTTAGTCTCCAGGACGCTGCAAAATACTTTGCGCTGGAGGGCTGGAAAAAGTGAGAAGTGACTGATGGGCAGGTGAGCCCATTTCCCACCCCTCCCTGATTATCCTCTTGCAATCACTAGGAAAACAAGGACTTCTCCCACCCATTCTCTCGAAGATTAAGACCTGATATGGAAGGTATGACCGAGGTTTTGGTGGAGGTTGAAGACACCAAAGGCTCGTTACCAGGTTACATCACAGCACTGTTGTTGTTGTGAGTGCGTGTGCCAACATCTTAAGGAGTAATGGAAGGTAGAGTGCTTAGCGATCCCCCTCCCTGATGCAGAGTTGCCATCACACCGCAGGAAGATTCTTGTCATAATAATCTTATCCTTTTTTTCTCCTGTGAGTGGCTCATTTTTTTAGACACCGTCTGGGCGAGCATTTTGCAATCACTTGTCTAAATATTAGCCATCTAAGCAACATTGTTTTCAATGGAGCGTCCATCACGCGTGGCGTCTGAGTGTGAGGCAGCGTTGTGCTGTTGTGATGGATTCGTGACTGCGGTCCAAATAAAAAAAAAGGGGGAAATGGGGGTTCATTTTTTAAAATTGTAGATACGTGCCGAAGAGCCCCGGTTTGGTACCACAGCTCTTTTGTGTATAAGTGTGTGATTGTGAGCTTGAATAGCCTGAGGAAATCACTGCTGTGATGCTGTGTGTGGCATTTAAGATGAGCTCGTTCTAGTCATGCTGTAAGAAGTTCCGGGCAGAACATAAATAAAGCTCTTTGTGATGTGTTATTATTGTTTTTATTACATAGGATGACAATGTTTTGACTATTGCGGGAAAATGGTGAAGTCGCCGCCAATTTGGTGTGTTGCTATACAGTGCATATTTTGCTAAACACAGTCTTCTTCTGCGTAACGTGCATTTAACGAAGGAAGCATTGGCTTGACTCACCTGTTACCTTGGGGTCAATGTGCAGCCACGTCAGTCTGGAAACCAAACAACTTGAGTCTTGTTGCTTGAAATCATTGTGCTTTGTTTTGAATAAACCTACAATTGAGTCGTAAATTAGTTGTATAGTTTCCCCAATGGGAAAATAATTGTGGATACCAAAATTTTCATCCGTTTCAAAACTGTAAGCACTTAAAGATTCTTTTGACGGTCTGACCAACTCTGTGGTAACATGTCGGCAACAAGAATGGATGCATGCTGTCATAGGTTATCACTCTTAACCATCGACTGTTGGCGCTGATTGCTCAATTGTGTACATACAGTATGTCGAACAAGCCATGTTGACGCTTTCACACAGACAAAAAAAAAAAGATTTTTTGTTCTCCCTCCTTTCAATATTCAGGTAGCCTTGTTGGCAATGATCGGGGAATTCTGAACCGCTTGTAATGTGCCATCTGTGTTTTTCGCACATTAGATGCCTGAATGCAATTCAGTTTTGACAAGGCAATTCAGACTATCCCTTCAAAAGGTGCTATTGAAATGGACTCATTTAGCCCGCTTGTACGATGCACCTGGACCGCTCTGTTACAAGCGGCCCGGTCTTAATATTTCCTCACAGCTGGACAATAGCTCATTCACCGTAAACGCAATGGTGCAATGAAATAATTTAGCTGAGATTAGATGTAAATTGATGGAAAATAGAAAACCCAGCTGTCTTACAAATGGAGACAAAGCAAACGGTATACAATACTTTGCAGTATAAGTGGGCCATCTCTCCTACTATTTGGAATTTAGACTATTCCACAGTTTTGACGAATTAAGTTTACATGATAATTTTGGAATGTATGAAGAGCCAGAGTAAAAAACGTAAAGACGTTACACGTCAAGGGACGCCATAGCAAGTCACACGCATGATTGGTTGGGCCCAATAAGATAATAAGATTTAAGAAACGGAGATTTGATCCTGGCATCAGTCAAAGGCACTTCAAGAATATTTCAAGAGAAAAAATCAGCTAACAACAGGTCCTTGAGTTCTGTAGGTCTTTGTCCTACAAAATATTTCAGCATCTTACTGTAATTTAGAATGTCCAATTTAACCAACGTTGTAAGTGCATAAGTATGACCTTAGATTGCTGCTATAATTCCATAAGTGTAATGTAATTACGCTCATGGCATTGTGGCAGGAATCTAACGCCATACACAAGTAGAAACTCAAATTGTGCAATGGCTCAAAACAACGAACCGCGGCAAAGTTAATGACACAGATGGCGACCTGTCAGCACAATGACGTTCACTCAGCACGGTTGTGTTGAGTAATCCCTGCATGTTATTCAGCCCTGTTGCCTCATTGGCTATTCTTCAATTTAAAAAGGCTTGGCAGGTTGATTGAGACATTCAGAGTGACTGATTTGTCATCATTGTGCAAATGTCGAAAAAAGATGTGGGTCAATGAAAAATATTTTGGAAAATTTACATTCGTCCATGAGCGATAAAGTAGCGCTGACAATCAATCCACCCTTAAAATGAAACCTTTTAATTTTACTGCTGTGACGGTGACACACGCCACTCTTTTAAATCGTTCAATACTTACTATGTGTGGGATCACAATGTGTGTGGGGGTGTAATGCCTGAACTCGTGACCCTATTCAGCACATACACGTGCTGTTTTCTACGGATGCTTGATGTCACTTTCACTTATTAGCTGCCATTGACGACAATGGAACTCAAATTTATTTGAACGGGTTAAGTTGGCGAAATCAGAGTACATAATTCAGCGTGTTGTCAGAGTACATAATTCAGCGTGTTGACTACCTTGTGAGCGTTTCGGAAACCCTTCATTTGGTCTTTCTTCACGTTGAGTTACTTACAAAATGAGAGTAACACACTCCTAAGTTACCACTTTGGCAGGGGAAGCCATTATTCCTTTTACACACCCACACGGATCTTACGACACACAGAGACGGCAGATTTACGTTTCTGTTGCCGAATGCCTCTAATGACAGCCGTTTGCAGTGCACTTCAGTGAAATATTTCGCTAAGGACAATGGAAACACACCGGCAGTCAAAAGACTGCAATTATGTGTCATTTTCACAGAGAATGCAAAACAACAATGCTGACTTCCCCCAAAAAGTTGACTGCACCTTTTCTGTGTGCACCTTTTTTTCCACTTCAATACACCTCAGACCACTATTCTGTATAGCTCCGCCTTCTTCAATAGAGCAGAGGGGGGCCCTGAGCATCCCATGGCCCAACAGGGTAATGAAGGCAGCGGGGGGTCGTAACTGGCCGGTGGTATCGTGCTTCCTAATTCCCACCACTACCCGAGGCTCTCTAATTAAGACGGCGAACTTGGCCTCGCCGATTACGAAGCAGCTGGATCATTAGCGTGGCGAGTCAAATGGCAGGCAACTCCATGTAGTGGGGCGCAGTGCCTTTCATCAACTTGTATCTTTGCCAGCTCACCTCCCGCAGCCTCTAGAATTCAAGGCAGGCCTTTTTTTCCTTTCGGTCTTGGTATTAAGACTAAAAAAATGGTCGGATACTAGTACAGTGGTACCTCGTCATACGACCGCTCGTCATACAAAATGCTCGTCTTACGGGGGAAATTTCGATCGAATAATTCGCCCGTTATGCGGTCAAAATTTCATGATACGACCAAGCCAGGTCTTTTTTGCATATCTTTCGTGTATAACAATATTTACGAGCACGGAACAAATAATTCAAACGAGTTCCTCCTCGGACCAGGAAACGCACAACGCGCATGCAAAAAGAAGGCTTTCTGGGTAATGAAGTATACTCCTGCACACAACACCCATACCTTTCTCAGAATAAAACTTCATTACCCACAATCAATACGTAGGAAGCTCAGCTATGTCATTTCCTGTTATTCTTTCTTAGGAAAGAAGGTCCAGCGATCGCTCTTTAAAGACTATTTCTCGTTGGCAAGTGGTCGTGCTTTATCCTATTGTGAGGACATTTGTGTGCATCATTTTGGTAATATTTTGAAGGCAATACAACAGTAAACAGTCCATCGATAGCGAACGTGAGGGCGGAAGCGTGACAAACCGCCAACCCGAAAAACGAAGGTAACAAAAGATTACAACAAAATTAGAATTCAGTTTTGTGTAAAGTTACATTAAACGTATGTTTGAGTGTCTGTATATATTAATCCAAGTTAATTTAAATTTGTTTGTTCCGTTTACGAGTGCGTTGTCGTGGAAAAAAAACGAACCCCACGCCCCCAAACGTCTCTGTCTCCTGTCGTCGAGATCTGCCCATTTTTAGTTAGATTAAACACATTTTATTACTATTAAACCACTAGTTATGTGTTACTTTGTTAATAGATGGTGAATTAGAAGAAATAAAACATTTTTTCAAATCCAATATCCTGTTTTTGGTGTTTTCTTCAGATAGTTGGAACGAATTAATTTGTTTCCCATTCATTTCAATGGGAAACTTTACCTCGAGTTACGAGAAACTTGTCATACGAGCTCAGTCCCGGAACGGATTAAGATCGTATGTCGAGGTACCACTGTATAGGCGTTTGTTCAATACATGTGATATTTCATACAAGGGTCAAACCTCATATCAGAAACATAACTCATTTACAGACACCTTGTTCCCCAAAATTCTTTGCATCCAGTATAATTGTCTTGGATTATTATTTTGCAGTCTCATAAAAAGTGGAATACGCCCAAACTCCTTCATGCAGGTGAAAAAAATATAGCCATCATCTGCTGAAAAGCAACTACTGCTCTCAAAGATGCTAATTACAGTAGTGACTATAATTATAATTTCAACGGTAATTCTAACCCATTTGAAATCCAAGCACATTTTTTCAGTCAAATGTCATTCCTGCATGGATGCACACATCCAAATATAGTAGTACTTCATGATATTTTAACATAACGTGTTCTTCAATTACTTCTTTACTGTGTAATGAGATGCACTGATCGATCGGTTGGCTGCCTACAAATAAATGTTGGAAGAATCGACGATCGGTCGATAATTAATTGTATAATTGACCTTGTCCGCGGATCGCGCCGAGGGCCAGTCTGCCACATTAGGGCGTTAGCATTTAATCGCGGAGATTGATGGTCATTATTATGAGCATTTATTAAGCACTTGTTGGCTATTGTATACTTTTGCTTCCCTAACATATTCAATTTGAAAGTGAAACCAAATTAGTTTGATATTGTAATTGCTTGCTATTAACATAGCAAAAGCTCTGCTATCACTGTTAACATTTATTGTAATTACAAATTGGAGATGTTTAGTCCTTTTTGATATTTTGAAAAACAATATATCAGCAATAATCCGACTTCTCAGATACAGATACACGTTTCTCATGCAAGTGTCATTTCCTTTCACACTTTTGAAATCTGTAAACAAACAGTGTCTTAGGTGCCAATGACATAAAAATCACAAGTGTGTGACCACTCCGTTATTTATTTTTAATTCCAGCTGTGTCAATCTGTTTGGCATAACAGTAATCCCTTGTTATCTCCGTTCATGTAAGTTCACTATTGTGATTTCCCCCTCAGTTCAAGGGAAAAAATATTTTAACATGGCAGTCACTGTCATTTAGCACAGTCCAAATGGATAGCACTGAAACATGACCATTTACAACCATCCCTTTCAGTTCAAATGGATTGACCGTTTATCACCATCAATAGCAGCCAATGAGTGTATTGTAGTTACATAAACAGGCAAAAAAGATTATAACAAATCACTTCCATTGTGTACATGCAATACACAATGTAAAATAGCTGAAAGAAAACATGGGAATGTGACAGTAAATAAATTATTCACAACAGTCAAATGCTCTACCCCATTAAATATCTCCCCAAGCTTGATCTGGCCTTGTCCCTCTCAGAATTCCGTTGACATGGAAGAGGAAAAAATGCCTTAATCATCCGCTCATGTCTATGCCCATAACAGATATTGAATTGGCTGCCGAGCCGCCGCTAACCTCCTGCTGTTAGAGATCAATGGACCTGGCAAGCACAAACTTCCTCTGACCATCTGACGCCAAAGCAGTTTGCTCCATTTAGGAATGTCTTCCTGCTGTGGCTCATGGAGGCCTAGTAAATAATTATTTCTATGATGCATGACACCCATTTCCATTCGCAAAATTTCACTTCTTATATATCACGTTTTATCTGTCCACCAGCAGACAGTAAAAATTGCTCTTATCTACTATAGGGTGTTAGAATATATGGTTATTGTCATTTTTAAAAATCTGACAGGCATTTACACCTTTCAAAACACACACATTCGCATTAACATTGCTACACTGATTCCAATAGCAAAAGACAATTACTCACCACTTATAAATATACTTGTATTAGACATCTGTTCTTTGTATTGGGTTTAAGTTGGATCTGTAGCTGGCAGCCATGTTGTTCTTCTCAGAAGTAGGCGTGTGTTTACATCCCTTTTGCCCACACTCAGTCCACAATGAGCTCTTTGATCTTGGTGTTCATGGCCACTCTGTTATTTTCACACTACCCCATTAGACGCTGATCCCAACCCCAGAAGACCCACTGACGATACGTTACTAATCGGGCCGTTCACTGAGGTGTTTGAGAACTTGATTACGGCGTCGTAACCAAGCACAGAGACATTTAGTTTGTCAAGTATGTAGGGGGCTTAGTATATCCTCAAAAGCAAAAGCTGTCCATATAGAGTTATAGACTAGTTAATGTAGAAAGTTTGTTCCCCTACTGGTCCGGATCTAATTTCACACAATAAAACAATTTATATCACAGTTTCTCCACTCTTATTGGAAGAGGAATTAATCTCGTTTTGAATCTCATTAGTCAAGGCACTATTTGAGTGGTCTATTAAAACAGACTAGAGAGAATTAGGGTTTAATCACCTTGGTGGATGATTGAGCACTCAGTAGAAGACTGTTAAGTAGACTTTTTAGTTTGTGAAGAATGCAATGGTGTCCTTTCATGACCTGAGCAGTGTAGATGGCAGAAGGCTTTGTCAAACTGGTAAGCACCCCTCTTTTAAGGCCCTCAGAGGTACGTAAAAATAGTCGAAAATGTCATTTTGATCCTGGGATCGGAGTGAATCAGTACAATAGCGCTCGCTGTCTGTCTGGAGGCACTTTTGAATCACCCTTTGCAAATTCTTTCAAAGGAACGGGATATTATTTCACATTGTGCGCAGACTATTTTTGAAAGATACAGTGTTTGGCCTATTGAGGACTGTCAGACTGTTTATTCCCACACTGACACACACTGAACCCAAAACAAATAGTACAAAATGCTGGGTTTGTTTTTGCTGTCAACCGGTTCAAGGTGTCATCACACCCCTTTTCCCCCTGCGCGGATACTCGTCTTCGCCTCCATTTAGAACTCACGGCTTATCTAGCGCGCCCCTCTATTTTCGGACAAGCGGGGCAGTGTGCCAGAAAGGACAGCGAGACAGGCTGTTGCAGACGCACACTGGGTGGAGGACAGTTTGCAAGATGACACTGCTTCCCTTGTTTATGGCAAAGGCGAGTGGGCGGGCAGGCTGGAAGGCAGAGCAGACTGAGGGGGAAAGGGGGTTTTACTAGCCACAAGAGAGTCAGAATTCTTCCTGAGCCATTGCCCCATTTGGCTGGCAGTTGTGAAAACAATTGCCCAACATTTACTCTCCCTCGCTCTCTCCCGCTCTCTCTCTTCTCCTCCCTCCGTGCAGATGGAGTCCGAGTTATGAGTCAGCTCTGAGAGCAGCAAGTGGAAGAGAAGGTGGTGAACTAATAAATCGGCTGCACAGTCAGTGAAAGCATGTGCAGGGAACATGTAAACTCCTTCTCGACTTCTGCTCACTTAACATAATCATTGCGGTCTGATTTAAAAAAAAAACCTCCAGATTTTAAAGATGAGCAACACGCTGACAGATATACTTCTCATTGAGTAACCAACAAAAAAATGTAACCTTCTAATGTGGTGATACTGAAAACGTTGAACTGATTTTGGCCTGTTTCCACAGACTCGCTTTGGAGAAGACGTCATGCTGATGTCCTGATCTGAGGACCCAGATCCAGTTTATCACCCCCACCCGCTCCTCTCCCTACCAGTTATTCGAGTTCTGACAGAGACCACCGCTTTACCGAAAGGCTTTCGGGTTCAGCCCGCCCCCCACCCTGCTGCCCGGCCTGTCGTCACCATGACGTCGGAGCTGGAAAGTAGCTTGACCTCCATGGATTGGCTCCCTCAACTCACCATGCAGGCGGCCATCCGCAAGGCCGACGGCCAGCACGGCCACGGGCCAGGCATAGGCAAGAAGAGCGCCCTGCTGGACCCCAACACCACCCTCGACCAGGAGGAAGTACAGCAGCACAAGGACGGCAAGCCGCCCTACAGCTACGCTAGCCTCATCACGTTCGCCATCAACAGTTCACCAAAGAAGAAGATGACACTGAGTGAGATCTACCAGTGGATCTGTGATAACTTTCCCTACTACAGAGAGGCTGGAAGTGGCTGGAAGGTAAGAAACTTTCTATTTCATGATCAAATATTGTATACCCCCCGACCAAATGGTTCTGGAAACAGAAAATGCCCTTCTAGATAATCGAATACTGGAGGGTTCCAACTAGATTGATCGCTAACTGGATTTCATGAATTATTTTTAATTGCAGATGAGTTAAGATGGATCATCTAAAATGGGACATAGGTTCAATAGCAATCACATCAGGACTTACTTAGGCCTCATGTAGAATAATACACCATCGGAAGTCAAAGGTCATTGGGTAATAGAATGTGTAAGAAGTTTCTAGTCTTTAGTAGAAGAAAGTTCCAATATTTCGACTCAAGAGATCGTTTCGTAGCCTCGAGACAGGAGACGGACGGACAAATCACCACCAATCAGCCTCGTCTCTTATGACAAAAAGCTCCAAGAGAAACCACGATTGTCGCCGAATCACACAAAGTGCCTCATTTGGCCAAATGAAAAATGGATGCAGCCTGCCAGTAAAGTGTGAAAGTTGGAGATTAATATTCAGAGAAGTGGCTGCGGTCCATGCTAGCATGCACTAAATAGCCCATTCATGGGTGGTATTATTCATTGCAGATGCTTTTGATAGGAGAAGGCCATTATGCAGAAGGAGAGAGCCAGTACTGTGTCATCATCTCAAGGAGCCCGTGATATACGGAGTTGAAGCTATGCTGATTGCCTTTTAAAGGGCCCAGATGGAAATTGATATTAGAATGAGTTTTCCAATCAGTCGACGTTTATTGGAAGTAGAATCTTAGGCGCTGCTTTATTGCCGTCAGACAAGATGAATGAAGCCCATTTCCTGAGGCGACAAGATCTGGCGCATGTATAGACGGCTGTATGGAGGTTGCTTTTTCTGTTGTGGGAGGAAAGGGGGCAAGATTACAATGCACATGTTACGTTTGATGCTTTGAGTCTTGCTTTGGGGGGTTAACTGGGGGGTCGGGCCTTTTGTATGAAAAATCATTTGTCTCTTCTTCTATCATCTTCCTCCCTTAATTAAGAGTTGGCAACACAACAGCCAGACAGACAAAACTTGTTGTAAACAAAACGGATCAAAACAGTGCGAGAAATTGCACTAATTGCGCTGCACGGTTTGACATGGCTCAAATTGTTGTTGATGGTTTTATGGGAATGTGTTAGTATAATTCCCCATAATGCCTCCCCCGAGTGGTTTTTGCATGGTAGATGTTCAACCTAACATAATGGTCAAATATTTCTACTACAGGGGGCCCTCCCATTAGGTAAGTTTAGTTGTATGCCGACATGAAAGACATTTTTAAATACGTCTATTGTGAACCCATGCTTTGTGTTGATTTGAAAGATAAGCATTCACTGCACCAGTGAATGAGTTTAATGTGGTCACGCCCATAGCTGTTGTTGGGACGTTTTTTTTTTTTTTTTTAAAGAGGATTTACATTAAAATAGACTGTTTAAAAGCCGTCTAAACTCTTGTCATTGCATCATAAAATGTTTTGAATAGAATCCTAAAGAGCTGTTTTCATCTCTGCGAAGTGAGCCCTAGTAGTGTTAGTTCTTGTTTTACGTTTCCTTATCCTTGACTTTTTCAGCTTTTTCCTCATCCTAGCACACATTCTTAATTTATTTCCATCTATAACATTGGAAAAGACCTTCTATTCCTGTCATCACTAGGTCACTTTTGTATATATATTTAGGGCTTGAGCATACATTACATTATCGTCCATTGGCCAGCTACATGTGGAATTGAACCATTTGAGGCACACATGGAATTTTCTGAAAATTCACCCCCAAAGCCAGTCTTGCTTATTAACCTGAAATTAAAAAGAGGAAAAAAGCGTTTGACAAAACGTAGTTAGTTGTCTACAAATTTTCGACAGCGATCCAGTCATAATTCCATAGCATCAGTATCAAATTATTACCAAGTATTACATTTGAACAACAGTTCTACAAGCACTATTTATTAGTTTATAGTTCTTTGGCAATAATAGTATTCTTGTATGACAGTAATATTTTTGAGTCCTCAAATTTGTATCCTTTATAGGTGTAATGCGGCAAATCCACATTTTCTTTAGTATTTCTGAAAGAATTAAGATATTATGTATATCTTTGAATATCTGTCAATAGCATTACTTACTAAATGTTATTTTTCTTCTTCAATATTATTACTGCTTCTCCATTTGAAAAACCCAGGAGAGCTGTTGACAGTTTTCTGGAACACTTCTAAGAAAGCAATTTACTCTCCTGATATGGCACCCTTCGAGGCGGATTGACTAGCACTAACCCCCTCATACTGCTCAGCGTGACCCTTTGCGGTATTAATGGGCATTTTTGGAATAAAATTCATTTTGGAACTTCCAAGTTCACTCCCTTGTGACTATTAAGGTCACCTTATTTTTAAAGGCTTAGTTCGTGTTTGGGGTCGGTTCAAAATCCTGGTTCTAGGCGAAACTAGCTAGAAATGCCCAAAATGGAGTTCTTCAAGGCAGATTGGCTCTAAGTTCAGTTCCTTTCAGCCTTTTGGTGTATACTCATGATATGAATTCACTGCGCTCATCCTGTTTGTGTGCGTAATGATTGGAAGCACGCGTACATGGGCGTGGTGAATGTAGGTCGGATGCAGTCATCATTCATCAGGTCACCCTGCTTGAATTTGGGACCAGTCACAAGCGTGTTCAAACACTAATCAGAACTTTGTTGACTGCACCTTAAAGAAACAGAAGGAAAGTTGAAAAAATTACGTCAGAATCGAAAAGCGTGAAGGTAGCCTTAAAGAGGGATGCAGAATCTCAGATAGTGATGACTTTTTTAGAATGTTTTTTTGTCTTGAGGCCAGTCTTTTGGCTCATCGCCTCACAATACACAGTCCTTAGCAGTTTTTCGATTGTATGAATCAGGTCTGTATGAGAGGCATTGCTTTTTGGAGGGTGGCCAAGTAGCTTGAGGACGTTTCAGATTTAAGGATTCCTAGAGACTTATCCATGAAAAGTAAGGCATCTCTCTGAAATGGAAATATTCTGTATCGATGTGTTTGTCAGTCCTCCCCCTTAAAAATCAAATCAGTCGGCCTGTGACTTCTCAAGAATTCACTTGGATGTTCAGCTAAGTATTTGTTGAGAACACTTCCCAGTTTACAAACAATATAAACGCTTTATGCGGCTTCTAAATAGATCAGTTCCGAGGTCATATACAGTGTTCTTATGATGACAATTTAAAAAGAACACTATCTATTTAAGAGCAACAACATTTGTTGTTTCGTTAGCCTTTATTGGACAGCCCGGACAGATCAAACACCACTGCAGCGATATTCCTCGAAACATCTCGAACGTGAGGGCTTTTTAGGCCATTAACAGTAATGGAGGATTAGCCGTTAGGATCACCTCTTACCATTAAAAAAAAAAGAAATCACTATAATAGCCATATTAGCGATTACCATATTAGAACATTTTTGTATGTTGTGTATCCTGTTATTTATTTATAGTACTATATTTCTCTATATTTTGTCTATGCTGTGGTGGGAAGTGAATTTCCCCTGTGGGGCAAGAATAAATAACTATTTTATTCTATATGAGGTTTCTCGCTGACTGCTATAAAGTAATAGTTGTGTTGGTGTCACTGATAGTGTTTAGTGAGTGTTTGCTGCATTGCAATTGCCGTGTGTGTTGGTTCTAGTTTTGTTCAGCATTTGCTCTGCGAGCTTCATCAAATTGTTGAAACTTGCTATTTGATTTTATAAACCACAGGGCCAAGTATGTTGGCACCTGGACAACTTAGAGCTCCTTTAATTGGCTGTTCAACAGAAACTCTCTCAGGTTGATTATATATATGTATATTTTTAAACATCTTTGCAAATACCTAGAAACGGAGCCAAGATAGTCTGTCTCAGTCACTAACAGTGTGCAATAGCTTTTTAATGATCAGCCCTGGTAATGCAGTCTGAAAATTTAAGGCCGACCTTAAATCAGCTCAGGAAGAAATGTAGCCAGCTACACACCGGCTGTCAAATCTTGACCTCCACTGTCAAGTCAAAGCCTCTCTCAGCTCCTTGGAGGCTCACTCGGGTAAAACTTCTGTAAATCCCAAAACCACTGTGGCTTTTGTTCTCGATGGAAAACTGGAACACATTTCAAACACTTTGACAAGCTGGAGGTTATTGCTAAGGGCGTGATTTTCGTGATTTCTCTCAAGTACTCGCACTTGAATAAAAATAAGGTGAAATGTAGATTAGAGATGATTGCCCAACAAATGTCAAACAGTTTTTACTGAACTCGGGCATGTGATTTTGTTACCAGGGAACTATCGCCTAAGTCTCGAAATAATCCAGTCTGCAAAAATGGGACACAGAACCGCCTTCTGCAAGGGTCTTGGACATTTCCCCCCCACCTCATTATAAAATGCAAATACATAGAAGCCTAAACAGATCAAAGGTTCAACTTGCCATTAGATCTGAGGCTTCATAATGGCTACCTTAGGCCGTTTGCTCCCTTTAATGGAGAGTTTTGGTTCAAGATCAGACCTTCAGGACATTACTAGCGAAATAATGTTCCTGCGCCTGCCTTGTGGCTTACTCCAGTGTGGCAAATCCCTCTTCCTGTTGCTTATTTTAATGCGATAGGAAAGGAAGTGCCCAAATTTGTATACCTGACTGATCTTACCACCCCCAGCTCAGGGTTTCAGGGCTCTTATGCATTGAATTGCCTGATCCCTTCATCGTTAAGTTGAACATCCCAGGCATGTCTCTTTTAACCTCTGTCAAGTCTGATGAGGTGACATGGTTGGAAGGGGTGTTTTGATCTCCATGTGCTGTTGAACAGTATGTTTCAACAATTTACGTACTTGTTGACATCCGGTACAAAAAAGTGATTCTAGAAATGCTCTGTAACATTTCTGTTTAGTAAGTGCAGAGCATTCTAGGTAGCCGCCCGTCGATGGTTCAATACTAACCGGTCTATTTTGGATCTAGGTTCTTAACCTGCCTTTAAAGACACTTTAGTATAATTAGTACATTTGCAACAAATGATAAAGATCTTGTTTGTCCCGTCAAGTGGAATGGTTAGCAGCCAATCACAAAAGCACCTTCAGATAAGCAAATATGCATGCAGATCTGTCAATTTAGTTTTAAATCAACCAGTCTGGTTTTGGAAAGAGAGAGTTCAGAGTTCAAACCTAGAACCAGAAGAAACAGAGGCATATCACAACAATGCCGTTCATTTGAACACGCCGGCCCGCCGAAAATATTTGGGTTTTTCTCGTTTTTTGAGGTACAGCCTACTAGGTGTCGACGGACAGGAACCGACTTTGTCGGCTCGTGGGAGGGGCTGTGACTCACTCGGCAGTCTGCTTGATCCTGCCGTGCGGCGGGTTCCCATGTCAGGAAGCTCCAGCCTGGCCGCCCGCCCACCAGCCTCACCTTGCGCCCGCCTACCGGCGCCCCGCCGCTCACGCTCGGGTCCTCGGAGTGGGCGGGGAGAGCGGGCAGGCAGGCAGGCTGGCGGGCCTTGGCGCACACACTTTTTGGCAGGCAGCCGCTGTCCCCACTCTCTGCTCAAGTGCTAACTGCAGAACATAAAAGGCCCGAGGCTGCTACTGCTTCCTCCTGTGGCCTTCAGGCTTGCGTCGAGATGTCGGCTTGAAAATTTGGCTGTTTTTTTGTGACAGTCCTTTCACTGGCTCTCAGAGAAACGCTTTCTTTTAGAATTCTCACTCCTTGTTTTCAACGAGGACAGCAATCGAGACACAATTGACGAGGGTCACGCCGTGACGCCTCAGTCATAAGTGCACATGTTAATGTCAATAAATCACAAGACATTGCTTTAAACAAGCATCTATGTTGATTTCTACACGCACTCTCGGTCACGGCTTCGGGCCGTTTTTGAAAAACACTTAATCAGTTTGCATTGTTGAGGCATGCTTTTTCATATTTTGTAATTACAGGAATGTATGAGAGACACAGGTTGTTGGATTGCTCCCCGAGTATGTGTAGACCGGTTCGAGCTGGTTTCCTTCTTGTTTGATGCAGTCTGACCTGGATACTATTTGAAGTGTTTAGCTGGCTGTCACAGATGAGATGTACGACATTGACATTTCTGTTTCACGTCTCTGATTTTCTGGGCTGAATTTACACCGACGGTACACGCGAACAAATGCAATTTAACGCCTTTATACATCTGCCTTTGGACTGTCTATTTCTAAATCCATTCCAAGCGACATCCGACTGTAGCTGCGTTTAATTTGACGGAAATAGTACGTGACAAAGTATCGTTCGCTGCTAGCCCTCTAATTTTAAATGGATTAAATGTCTATTGTTGAAAGCAAATGTTGTCTATTGACTGTTTGACTGTGGGTGACCTAAAATGCAATCAGGAGAGCAGAAGTCTATTCATAAAGCAAGGTCAGAGACCATTCTCATTGATGCCTAAACGCAGAGCTACCTTTTCGCACACATTGAGGTCACAGATGGTGCCTTTTTACTATTGCTTCTGCTATGCTCAGGTTTTTTTTTTTGCCCCGACGAAGGGGGCGGGGGAGAAGGGAGACGGGTGCGCTGATGAATGCCGCATGCTAAAAATAGAGCTCAGCTCTCGGAATCTGCCTTTAACGGTGAATCTGTCTGTTAAACCCATCCACGCCAACTTATACCCGTTTGTGCTGCCAGTGGCGTCGCCTTTCAAGTCAACAAATTGTGATTTAATACTAACCGATGTCTTTTAATCTCTGCTGATTTAGCATTTACAATTGGAACCTCCCAAAGTAAATTGCAATCCATTATGGGAGCTTGACTGGCTTCCAACTCGTGATTTAAATCAATTTTCCTGTTGGGAGTTACGCAAAGAGATTTTTTTTGCCTCTACTCTGATGCCTTGACTTGGAACTTTGGAACTCTTGTGCATATACCCTGGCTTGTTTTCCACTCTGACAATACGATATTTTCTGTTGCACTACATATTTTATTTGGTTTAATGATGAACCAAATAGGGGTGAAAATAAACAATTTCATGACAACACCAAGACGATATTTGCTGATACGACAAAGTCTGCCACGATTCCATACAACTTGATTCAAGCATGTTAAAAGATTTTATTAGGATAACACATTTAACACGTCAATTACATTTCACCATATTTAAAAAATTGGGGCTGCATTTTTTTTTTTACACTTTTGAATTACAACCATTCTTTTCAACACCTGGGCAGATGCCGCTATTTTTTCATTTTCATCTTTTCCGATTGAACTTGGCCCATCGATGTATCAATTTGGATCAGTTCATTCTGACACATCTAGAAAAATAATTGGACATCAGCCCTCTGCCTCAGATTAAATTCACAAGAATCTTGTATGTCCCAAAAAAGGGGGAAAATGGCAATCATTCTGGGTACAAGTTCAACATGAACTACGAGCACTCGGCTAGCTTTCCAAACATCGTATCATTGCACAACCGAAGAGCGCACATGCCTTCTACTTGTTAACTTGGTGACTTCGGACAACAAAAAGTCCTCAATTAATCAATGTAACTACTCAGCCCGAAGACAAAGAAAATTAAATTGGGCTTCAGGGGTTGTTGTGTATATACTCCAAGAATATACCCACCAAACTAGATTGCCATCTGTCAGCGAACAATGCAGTAGCAATTTTAATTCTGTAATTAATTAATCAACCCTGTGGGGAAAAAATAAATAAACCCCCCAGATCAATTCCTATATGTCCTGAACTAGTCCCACGAGATTTAATTCCGATCCGTCTCGGTTTAATGAAAGGGTAGCAATTTTCATTAGCATACTCCTCTTGATCAATACATGGTCAACAAATCGCCTAATTTTGACATCTCAAATGTCCGTTTGAACAAATATGAGTTTAGAAAATTCCAAATTCCTCCTGAAATGTATATACGTTTGGATTGATCGACGTCCAGTGTGTTTTTAATATTATTCCACCTGATCTCGTCTTGAAAGTAATTAATAAGATTTATAATTAAGGTTGTGCATTCTCCCCAAAGAATAAGCTTCATCTGGCAGGCACTGTAACTTAACATGCATTCAAAAGGAATCGCTCCTGGACTAATTAGCAGAGGCAACACGAGTATGCTTTTTTGTTTTCAACCAAATTAAATATAGAAATGTGTGCCAATTTGAGATTGCCAATATGGTCAAAGGTGCGCAGCCTGCCCGATGAAAGCAGGGAGCCGAATTTGAGCTCAGCGGCGTTGCCCGACATCCAGACGCCGGGTCATTCACATCTGATAAAAGCAGTCGAATGATTGGCGTTTTCATAAAATCAGCATGGCGAGTAATTACGCTGGAGATCCAAGTTTCCTACCCCCCTTGAAACGACCACTTCTGTCACGTTCAAACTTGCGTACTTTGCTGTTTTTATTCGAACCAATGGCCTTACCTGACCGCGCTTCGGACTGCTTGGACTGCTTGGACTGCTTTTCCTCATAACTTATTGACACGTATGTCAATATTTTAAGCTATGCTTGTAAATGAAGCAGTACGGGCCCCATGCCCTTGATATTTAATCCCCCTGTTAGTGTGTCCTCATTGGGGTCAGTTTTTGTGTGTGCGTCGGAGTACGTCGGCGCAGCTGCGGCAGCCGAGTGGAACCGGTGATGGATGACATGCCAAAACGGGCCGCGCCGCCTTCCCCGGGCGCTCGTATTGACAGGCGCGCTTCTCATCGCCAGCGTCAAGCGGGGCTAATCGCGGGTCACGGCGGCCGCGGACATGACACGTGAAAATCAGCCACGGAATTGCTCATCTGTCAATGTCACGTCCTCAGCCCCCGACGCTGTTAAAACACTACGTGAAACTTATGTAGAAGTGTCGGTCCTGGTCCAAAGTAGACATTTTCCACTCGCTGTCTGGCTTGTGTTACATTAGTATTCAGGTTAAACATTTTGTCATGAGGTGTATACATTATTCATGGACATAAGTATCTAGATTAGTAGAAAGATTTTCATTCATTTTTAATTCAGCGACAAGCCTACATTATTTTTACAGCGCGTTGCTAGGACAGTGGTCTCGTGGTTAGCATGCCTGACTCACACTCAAGCTGCCCAAAGTTCAACTTCCAACATCCTTCAATATTTCCAAAAACAAGAATGTTACCTTTACCATATTTTTTATACAGCGGTACCTCGAGATACGAGCTTAATGCGTTCCGGGACTGAGCTCGTATGTCGATTTTCTCGTAACTCAAATGAACGTTTCCCATAGGAATGAACAAAAAAACAAATTAATTCATTCTAACCCTCTGAAAAAACACCAAAAACTGGATATTGGATTGGAAAAACATTTTTATTTGTTCTAATTCGCCATCTATTAACAAAGTAACAAATAACTAGTGGTTTAATAGTACTAAAATGTGTTTAATGGTACTAAATTTAGACGGATTTCGTGGAAGGGAGAGAGAGAGTGACAGAGAGAGGGGTCGAGAGACTTTGCACGGCAACGTGCTCGTAACAACATAAATACATTTAAATGAACTTGGATTACAATGCAGACACAGAAAAATATGGCCAATGTTAAATCAACCCTTCCATTTTGTGTTGATTCAACTCGAAATGCACAGCACACATATATTTGCTGACCATCCAAAATCCTTCCGGTCTCTCCTCACTGCTTAATTGCGGCCAAATAAGTCCGTTAATGTGGCCGCGTGGAGGGACGGCGAGTACGCAGAGGTGGCTGGCCTCTTTTGACCACCGCCGTGTATTATTAATGGGTCAGCAAGTCTAGTATCGCACTGTGAAATCATCTAATGGACTGTCGAAAGGATCGCAGGTTTTTCCCTCTCATAAGAGGATCAAATTGAGCATGTTTGATGGTTTTAGGGAGTAAAAAAAGTCTCATACTTCAGTCATGAGAGCAGCAAGTGAATGCTGCTTGCCTTTTTTTGTTGTGGATTTGCTCTCTTCCTGGATATGTTTGCTTTTATTGAGATTTTTCTCCACCTTTCCACATTAGGAACATGAAATGCTCCATTTTACTTTCAATTCATTGGATAAGATTCTTTCTGATAGTACGCACAATGAAATGAATTGAAATGTAATCAGGACAGACTTGACTTGGTGATATTGCTAAATGGCGACTGAAATTCAAAGTAGTTTAAGTAGGCTCTGTTTTGTAATTTTTTTTATTCCGGTTGAGCACGTTTGTATACATTTTGCAGTGTTGCTCTCCTTCTATCCTGACGCAGCCACAAGCAAAACCAATGCAGTGCCAAGTGGCGCACAACACAATGACTTTTCTGTGTGGTTTGCCCATTCGTCCCAACTCTTAAATGGACAGTTGGCGCCGCCCCTTCGCCATTAGCAACCGCACTCGCTTCTTCATTGTTAGCGGGCGCCGTCGTCAGCAGGCTGCTGTGAGCCATTGTCAGACGCCGGCGTCGGAGGCTCTTTTTCTTCCTCTTCTTTGGGCCGATAATTAAGTGGCGGACTGACAAACGGCTTTCATCAGATCCCTCATGTGGAACTGAGAGCATGCGAAGGCTTTCAGGGGGGATAAACAGGGGGACGTCACTTTGCTTCCAATCCTTCCCCGTGCTGCTGCAGTCTGTAGCGTGCTAGAAAATTGCAGAGAAGCAGACACAAAGCCCTTTTTGCGTATATTGGCGGTTTGTAGCGTTTCCTGGTTTGTCTCAATGGTCAGCCACACATAGTCTGTTTTCCACTTTGGCAATCAGGCCGTTTTTTGCTCTGCGATCCCTCCCTCAAAGACAAAGTATTTGCCGGAAGACAAACAAAACAAGGATGAGATACTGTGTCATTGGACAAGTACAACACGATAAATGGGCCTATTTGCATCGCTCGCCGCATTGGTGAGTGCAGACAAAAAAAGACTGTTGTTAATGAGTCTTCATTATGAAATGGTGTTTGTACACTTTGCCAAATAAGGCCTGTCAGTGGATGTTGGCAGGCATTCAGCCTCCACTCTCTTATATGCTCTTACCTTTAAAGTTCATCATGAGAGCGATGAAAAGCCCTTTTAAGTGTTGCTATTTAAGTGATATCTCTTTAGTTTAGCTGCTAATTATGTAACGTTGGCGACAAATCACTGTCAGCCCTTTCCGGTTCAAATAGGTTGGATGTCTTTAACCGTCAGTGTTAGTCGACGAGTTACATCGTAATGGGAACACGTTTTGTTGAAACGTGAAAATACTCCTTTCTGATGTAATTACTTTAGGTGTGATTTCCCACCGTGCTGTTTAACATGGCTTTGTGATCTCCCCCCATACCTAAATCTACCGACTCTGCTTTTTCGAGGAAGAGAAAGTGCCACGTCATCACAGGTTTGACGCCGCCAAAGATTCCGTTGTTCTTCCATAAACAGTAAAATTAAGTTTGGAATGTGACATGTTTTATAGTCTTTTTTTGTCCAAGGGTAGAAAAAGATTCTAAAATAACTAGATTAATGATGTACCATGTCGGTGTTGATACATTTTTGTTAGTGTGCCACACATGGTAACTTCGTAGTTAATGTATTTGGATCGTCAATATCAGATTCCGACGGTATAACCTTGAAAAAATGTCATCATTTCTTCAGTTTTATATTATCTGACACTTTAGTTTAAATGTACTTGTTATTTACGGTTATATCACCCGGGGCGTAACAGTTTAGCTGGAAATGTGCATTGGAACCAGCAACTTTGTCGAAAAAAAGTGAATATATGACTGACTGTATCATTGTTTTGCAAAACAAAAACAGATGTTTGCATATATCAAGACAATTGCAGCATTTATCTCTAGTTTGGGGGGGATTTTTGGTGGGGTTTCGTCTAAGTGGGAAGAAAGTGTTTTGAAGGTCAATTCTTGCGGTATTCATTACGTTATAGCCGTGTTTTTCTTTATTAGTTACTATCTCTAAAATAGGAAATACAGGAGAGACTGTCATAAAGTGGAAATAGAAGGTTGAAGCTAGAACTTTTTGGATGGCCGCATTACTACGGGCAGATTCACTGCTTTGGGAGTTCATCAAAAGCAATTTTTCTCCAGGGACAGTATAATTCCAGGTCTTAGTTCCCATCTCAGGCGTGCTGTATTGACAAGTCGGCCTTGTGAATCACTGCCAATTTTCAAGGAGGTGCGTGACCGTCATAATTTCTCTCCTATTCTTTCTTGGTTCCTTGCCAACGACAGTCCTCCGTAAGGTCAGGGATGCGCTGAAATAATCCACTTAATGGAAGCATGCTTTTTCGCCCGCGCTCGGCGTTGCATAGTGGACTAGTGCGGCATCAGCGGGGCTCAAACAAAGCGCTTTTGACTGCGAGCGAGACAGATTGGGACCCATACACACACGAGTATAGCGGCCCGGGAGCAAAGGTCGACGAAGACAGGCGGCTCTCTCAAACGCCGTGATCAAGCGTGCCTTATGAATGACCTGCCATTCAACACTGCATTAAGGAAACCACCCCCCTCGTCCTACACACGTTTTTTTATTAGAGAAAGGTTGGTTAACTGTAGCATTTCACTCTCGGTGCCTCGAGTACACCTCAGAAATAATGCATGAATTGACTTCTCCGTACCCCAACAACCTTGTCAATTTTTGCTGTTCTACTCCAAGATTGGTCTGAAAGCAACAAAGCGGGCTTATAGAAAAAGGACAGGATGTGGGTTGCGTTGAGTTCAGAACATTGATATGTAGGAGTGTTTGGTCTCTAGCCCCCATACTTCTCCGTTGAAGCGGGAACATCTTTGGTGCTACATTCATAAACTTCTTATGTGCCTCTAGAGAACTGCACAGGTTTTTGTGCTGTCTTCACCTATTGTCTGAACTATAGATTGCAAAATCCTTGGATTAAACTCGGATATTATTTATTTATATAAAGCCGTGTTGCTTGAGTCTCGGGTTTAAGCTTATCTGACCGTATTAATATGTAGATGTGTGGTTGAATAAATGTGCACTTGTCCTCCAGAGGCACATAGAAAGCAGGTGACCTCTACTGACACTGAGCTTTTTTTTTAATTGTCGTACTTCAAGTACCGGCTGATTTTTAAAACTCCTCCAAAGCAACTCTCTGCTGCTTAACTTGCTTCTTTTAAATCAACATAGGTCATCTCCTACGAAGCCAATTTCTGTCCTTGCATGCGTTGTCCCCATTAGCGGTGTCCGTAAATGAGAAATGGTTTTAATTTCACCAAATGCTCATTGTTGGGGGACATCGGGGGTTTGTCTATAGAGGAATTTCCCCATGGGGTCGTCTGCTTTTGCAGAAATGGCTGTTGTGTTTTAATTACTATAATACCTCAGTGTGGTGCATTCGATGACCCTGGGAAAAAGTTAAGGATATTTTTTGTTATTTTCTCACTTTGTCCTTTATCTTCATAGCAGCTAAAAGATTGAGATGACAAGAAGTTTTGTTTGCATACTTAAAAAAAAAAAAGCGAATACCAGTTGTGAGGACAGTGTTGAAAAGTTGGAAAAATTGGTTTTACGATTGTGGTTTTAGCTATGATCAAAGGTCAAGAAAAGGATTTGCCTTGGGCTAGTGCTAGATGCTAATGTTATAGTCTACCTCTTGAGTGCTGCTTCTCAAACAGCACAAACAGAAAATGTGCAAAAACTAGTAACGAAAATGATACTGTTTTTTTAGACAATTAAGTCATCTAAAAAAGCATCCACTAAATGAAAATTAATAATCTCGTGGTTTGATGAACTAAATCCAATAACGATACTCCAAAAATGGAGGCATCGGGACTGGTACTTATACTCAATATTGGAACGGAACAACAGTAATTCACCCTACCATTTTTTTACGGTACAATTTGGGCTAGCCATTATAAGAAATGAGCATGTTCTCAGTGTAATTTGTATGGCGATGTGTTCTTTTGATCATAGCTGGAGAATTAACGTGAATGTTCGTGAATCTTTTTTCTTTCTTTCTTCTTCTAACAAAAATGCTTACTGGCTGTGGCATCCCACGTGCCTTCTTCCCACACCCCCTACAAATAGCCAGCGAATGTGCTACATTCCGTGGCCTCGGTGCAGTTCCCCTAAGGCAGAGGTGTGCATTCTGTGTTGGTGGTGGGCATGCCACGGGGTCCATATGAACAACCTAAAATTACAGTTCCTTCCCGTATTACAGTACCTGTGCTTTCTTTGTCTCCCTGCATTGATTTCACACACAAACCCACACGCACAAAGCACGCTTCCCCATTACCAGCAGGACTTTCTTTCATTTTATGGACTCAGGCGTCTTAAAAATAATCTCTCTCTACGTTTGAATAACTTTAATGCATGGATCAAACCAACACTAGCCACTTTGTATTGTGGTGTGCAGTTTTTTTCAGTCAGACACGTGCTGAGCCAAAGCTCAATTTTAGGATAATTAGCTAAAAACAAACTCCAGTTGGAACTTGGTTGTCAGCATTTTGTGGATTTTTTTTGGGTTGTTTATTGTTTTTATATCTCGTAATGGTGTGGGTTGTTAATATTCACTTTATGTGCCTTTGATTGGTCGTGAAATGCAGGACAGAATGGTTCAAGTGCCATTGACGATTGGTGTTCAATCATCTTTCTGCTGTGATTTATTTTCTAATGACGTTTTCACTAGTAGACTTCCAATCTATTGGAACCCGAAAGGCCGCCAGCAAATGAACAAACGTCCACTTAAAATGGATTGGACGCCATCGCCCTCAATCGCGGACGAAAAGTTAAAGATAAGAGGTTCTAAGAAAAACACTTTTTGAGTCTGTCATAATTATTTTAGGATTTTAATTAGACATATCAATGTTACAGCTCTATGTCAATGCATCAGTGGACACTAACTTTCTGCAGCACAGTGAAATAACCCACCCACAACGCAACAAAGCCTTCGAATGTCTGGCCATGATATGCAATATGAAAATTGTTCATAAAACTATCGATTAGCCTTGATCATTCTAGCTTCTCCGATCACTATTAGTCTTAAAATATTTATACCTACCTTGCTAAGTCTGAAAGTCCTTTTTGTTTCAATGCCAGTCTATATTTCAGTGCTTACCTCGTATGTTCGTTGCTCTATGTGCATGATTTTTATTGTTTGGTGACCTTTGTATTCAACTCAGTTATCCAATACAGGAACAGTACACACGTTTAAATTCTCACCCTGGTTGTTTTGCCTATAATTGTGCTTCTAATTTGCTTAAAAAGGCCTTCTGGTTGTCGCTCTAACTGCTGTTCCTTGAGGTTTACTGAACAAAAGGAGGGAAGTGCTTTGTGGTCCACTCAATTTTAAGGTCCACAGTAACTCTTCACATTTCGGACAGAGCTCTTTTTGTCCACATTCTCCTAAAGACGTTTCCTTGCTTGTCAGTCGACTCCACAGATGCCATACAGCTTGTTTTTCTTTTTCTTTTTTGTATTTTGGATCCCGTATGACGCATCCACCTCCGCAGTGGTTCCAGTCCTTTCTATCCCTCCATCATTCAGACTTGCTGACAGGTCAATTAGAGGTTGCGGTCCTATCTTCCAAAGTGATGGTTCCCGGAAGAATGTTTTCTTTGGATTTGCTACTACAACTCCTCCGTGTATAGTTTTCACTCACGATTTTCAACAGGGAAACTCCGGGTTGATTTTTTTTTTTTTCTCTACACCATAATCTTTGTACATGTGCTTGCTTTTTTAGGTCAATTTAGGGATAGGGCTCTTTTCATTGTAATGTTGTATGCTCATTGAAGCTAATGTAACTCACTTGCATGGCGTGACTTACTCTTTTTATTTTGGTATATAAACTGGTCTCGAGTATCAGTTGACTCTGCATATTTACCTTTTATGAGCAGCTGCTGTGCTGGCGGTCATTGTAATGTTTAACCACTTTCTCTGGCAGGGCCCACCATTTCTTGGCTCTTTGATCAGGAAGCAAATCCAGAGCCGTTTAAATTCGCCCCTTTCAGGGGTTTAATTCAAACACTTAAAAGATCACCTGTAGGTCACCGTAGAGCCTCAGCTGATCCTTGGAATGCTTGATGTGAACTCACTAAAGTGGAACCGTGAAGGTCGACCGTAATGCTTTATTGCGATGATGTCAGTTTCGTTGAAAAAAAAAAAATCTGGTGGAAATAATGGAAATAGAATGTTATCTTTTGGGTTAATTAAAGTTGATTAAGACACTTTTTCCCAACCTTTTTTGAGCTGCTGCACACTTTTTGCATTGAAAAAATCTCAAGGCACACCACTAGGTGAAAATCTTCTAATTTAAAACTATGTTACCTATATTAACATTATAAAGTCGTTCTCATCAAAGTTTTATTAACAGGAATTAAATAAACCCCAGCATTGATTCCAACATCTATTTTTTTTCACACCGATCTAACGTCATCAAAGTTCATGTCCGCTGATCGACTTATGATAAAATAATTAATGCAACGTTTTTATAACCTTATTTTAATTTTGACTTTTTCTCCCAATATTACGCAAAAAGTAATGTGCTCACAGAGACTATATGTAACCAAATAGCCTCACATAAAAATAAACAACAAAATGACTTTAATCTCATAATATTACAATGTGAATCTTGTTATAGTACAATCTATGATTTCATATTTCAATTTTAACCATTCTAATAGTTCGATTTTAATCTCTTAATATTTAGATTTCTCGCTTGGATTATTACGCTGTGTCATTTGTAATTTCCCGCGGCACATCTGATCATTGCTCACGGCACACCAGGGTGCCGCGGCACACTGGTTGGGAAACACTGGATTAAGAGGCCAACGAGTTCATTCTGAGCAGTCTTCTTTTTTGGTGATTTATAGTGAGTGACAAGCAGAACTAGTGTTGTACCTGGTCTAATAACATGAGGGAAAATCGGACCCGGTCATGTCATTTTTAGTGGCGTGGAATCAAATTAAAAACATCAGGTTTTTATGATTCATTCGTCTTTCGTGTTACCTGTCCTCTCCGGGGTGGGGGACCAAGCTGATTGTAGGATTCTTAAGATGCGTTCATTTATTTTTAGTATACAAGGGCTAGTAAGAAGTCGTCTGTCAGGCTCTTTAACAAAAGAAATGGCTGAATGTTAAGACCAACTGTATGTATACATGTACATCAATGTATATGTATATTTATATCTGTATGTGTATGTATATATGTATGTGTATGTATATATATGTATGTATATATGTACGTATATATGTATGTATATATGTACGTATGTACATATATGTACGTGTGTGTGTATATATATGTATGTGTGTATATATATGTATGTATATATGTATATTCATATATATGTATGCATGTGTGTATGTATATATATATGTATATATATATGTATGTGTATATGTATATGTATATTCATATATATGTATGCATATGTGTGTATATATGTGTATATATGTATATATATGTACATATGTATATATGTACATATGTATATGTACATATGTATATGTATGTATATGTATATATGTGTATATATATGTATATATATGTGTGTATATATATATATATTTCAGCAACACGCTTATCTATTTATTTATTAATTAACTTATTTATTACCTATTTATTTATGTCTAAAATGTCTTTTTCTGTGTCTGTATTCTCACCCTCTTGCTACTGTGACAGTGAAATTTCCCGAATACGGGAGGAATAAAGTGATCTAATCTAATGTAATCTATTCTAAAGAACAAAAAACTTGTTCAAGGATACTGCCAAAAGAAACTCAAATCTATGTTTAATTCTACGCAACATCGGGAAAGAATGGACGTTGGTTGATTCGGGAGCGTTCTACTGGTTGTCACAGGAATCTAATGCTAAGATAGCTTCATGGAAATGTAACAATGTCTGCGGCACAGAAATATTTTACATTTAAATGTGTTTTTTCTCTCCAAGTTTCCAAAGTATGGGAGGGGGACTCGGGATCGGCCAATCAGGTGCCATGAACTCGCGTGGAAAGTTTTGTTAGTGGGACAACCAGAACAGAACACATTTGCTTTCACCTGCTGACAGAAAGTAGAATGAAGTACGGTGGGGGCAATTTTCTTCACGTTACTTCTCCCCCTTTTTCTTCAGTCTCGGCACTTTTCTCCCCGTCATTACCGTTACGCTCGCGTCTGTCCCGCGCCGGTCTTCTGAGCGCGCTCCCGGGGTTGCGCATTTGTCCCCCAGCTGTGAGAAGCCGGCTTCTGACGCGACTTGTCCCTTCGGCTCACTCGGGACGTTTGACGTGCTGAGCGCAGAGGTCAGCCTGACCTAGTTTTTCCCCCTCGGCGGCTCTTCTTGCTGAGCCTCGGCGCTCCTCGGCAGGGGAAGCGAGGTGGGGGTCTTGTGCGAGGGCGGAGCTGCTTACGCCTCCGCTGCTGTCCTGGTGTGTTAAATCACCGCCATTCCTATGTGTGTGTGTGCACGTTTTTGTAGGCGTGTAGGAGGCATCGCACATGCAGACGGAGGTCAGATATGGAGTGCTCTGTGGGGGTTGCAGGTAGATGCTGGGCGGCACTTGTGCAGGACCCCTGCAGTGAGCACTGTCTGACTCACTTTATGTACCTCTCTTAAAACTCTCCGACCTCACGTCCCCTCTTTTTGCTCTCGACATGAAGTGAAGCATTGTTATAAAAATCTAAATGTAGAGTTTCATCAAAACTTTGAGTTAAGCGATGGCCTGGCAGTTTTATTTTGGCAGATGTTTTAACTCTGGAAGGGAATATTCGAATCTCGGTTTGCTTATGACTGATTCGGTTTTCACATTTTGTCGAAATGTTGGATGGCCAGTTCGCTTGAATTTGCCACTCAAGAGTTCCTACGAAAAACATCCGATTGGCACGCGCATCCTGATCGAAAGCATTTCAAAACTTGTTTTTATTTTTTTACGAGTGTGATTATGAAATAAATCATCACCTTGCATAATAGGTTTCGAGTGCCCCGCTTTTGATATGTAGTAATTCTAGAAACACGATAGAGCGAAAGATAGCCGAGTAAGAAAATGGCCGCCTATGTGTAGCCAAATACGGCTGGATTTATGAGAGGTCCTTATCGATTGTTGAAACTTAAGAATATTTTCCCACCCACAATCCCATGATTATTTAATAAAGCTAAATGACCCTCTAAAACAGGTTCATCCCAAAAACTGAGATTCCACTGTAATCTCATTGTCCAGTAATTGTCTTCAAGGTCCTTCATTGTCAGCCAATCCCTGCTTCTTTCTTTCCTAGCCACCACTATGATCCGTCCCCCCCCGCTGTAATTGCAATAGTCTTGAGTAGCCCCTTTGTTCTGTTTTGTATTTACCAAGAGAACGCTCAGTCCGCTTGCCTCTTGACAAAAGGAGCGGTGTAAAAATACGCGACACGGGAAGGAAAGAACGCATGCAGATGGCGTTCGTTTAAATAGTCAACGTCTACATCGCCTGTTTTTCCCAGTTTGTGCCACTTGGTCTGCTTCGCAGATGTTCGCGCGGTTTTCCAGCAGGAGATGCCAGTTGAAACAAAAGCATATCTTTTTGTCACCATCCACTATGCATGACCGAGCATCTAAATGATTCAAGTCCATCTCGTTTGTTTTGCATCGCGATTGGTTGGGCCCGCAGTTCACCGAAATGAAATGAATCTCCTCGTCTAAACTCCCCGCTCGGTCAAGACAAAACTCACAGATGGTGTCATCCCCTTCCAGGGTGAACAGGCTGTGATGGATGACCAGCAGGCAATCATTACTCACATGATATGAAGATATTCCGCGATAATGTCAACAGCATGATGGACATAGAAAGAGAAGTTAGACCCAAAAAAAAAACAGATGTCCAGGAGTTGAGGCAGGACAAAAAAAGTAGGTCTCACGACAAAATTTGAACAGTTTTCCAAGAATACTCTGTAATTTCCTGAAGTCGGGCAATCCAGAATTCTAGGACCTGCTAACCCAGTTGTTCGGTTTTTTAGGGCATCAAGTTTTGGTGACGTAAAGTCTGTGTGAGCACTTTTTTTTTGCGTAATATTAAGAGATTTAAGTCAGATTTGGAGAAAAGTCATAAAATGGTGCGATTAAAAACATTACATTATACTTGTTTTTGCAGAAGTTGTTCAGGGTCAACTTTTAGTGACATTAGGTCAGTGCGAAAAATTTGATTTTAGAATAACTTTGTAGGTTTACGTGATTCCTGCTGATAAAACTTTGATGAGAATGACTGTTGTTAATAGAGGCGACATAGCTTTAAATTAAAAGATTTGGTGGGTGTCCCTTGAGGTTTTTTCAATGCAAAAAGTGTGCCGCAGTGGTGGCAAACACTGTGCTAACTAATGCGTTCCTCTTCTGTATGTTATGTACTTTTAATGTTTTGTGAGTGGCTAGAATAGATGACAAATGCATTTAGCTGAAATGTGCATTTAAATGTGTTTATATTTTGTGACAGTGTCGTCTGTGTGGGTTTAATCGCATGAATTATTAGAGGGGTACACGCCATCGTGAATCCATTATTCATCCAGTGTACTGGTGCTTTGAACTTGAACTCAGCTAACTCAACGGGAGCAGGTATCCGGTGTAGGGACTGCATACTGGAGCCGTCTTTAGTTAGTTTTGCTTAACTTTGTGTCAAGAAATCCAAATGATATTTAGCTTTTTCTACCAGCAGAATGCAGTTATGCATTTATCTGTGAACTGTTCGTATTGTAGTATTTGAACTCTATGGCTTCCATAATTGTCCCTCTTTGAAACAAGGCTTATGTTACGATCAAATTTCAGCAATGCTATCTGTCAGCACCCTGATTAATTGGTTGTAAATGTGAAAAAGAAACTTAATTGTGATATGTCATGTTAATTTATTAGTTTTTGCTTTATCCTGTCACATGAGCAAATGTGCAGTTAAGTATGGGATGAATAAAATTTAATCTCATCTAATCTAATAAATACATTCCTGAATATTTATGCAAATTGAAGAAAGTGACCAGGACATAGCCTTAAATCAGCAGGAGTTGACGCAAAATATCAGAAAGTGACCTGGAAAATGGAAGTGACGCATAATTGCTCCAATTGAACTTGTGTTCAATTCATTCAAACTGGGAGAACCAGCTGCGATTTCTCATCTCCTATTGCCACTGATGTCCAATTCATTTTGACTGGGAGGGTTGGCCACAATCATTCAAATTAAGTTAAAGTCCTATAGCAGTCAATAGCAGTCAATTAACAGAATGTGACTCATAATCAAAAGGAAGTTACGCATGAATTCTCCGTAATCAGCAGGAAGTGAGCCGGAAATATTGCAAAATCAGCAGGTAGCGACCCATACTTACCCCAAAATTTACAGCAAGTGACACACAAATGCTGCAAAATTAAAAGGAAATGACATGTAAATGTCAACAGGAGTTTAGCAACCAGCACAGCAAAGCATCCCTTCAAAATGGTATGTTCTATTTCCACAGTAGGTGTTGAATATATTTTTCTGGTGCAAACTGGGCCTTTGAGGAAGAGAAGCCATCCCCCGTGGCTAAAGGTGCTCCTTAAAACCCACCGTTTGGCGTACGCTTTGCCTTTACCCCCCAACCGCAAGGATAACCGACCAACCGCCAGGCTCTTTATGTTCTGTCGGGGAACACGCAAAGCATCCTCTGCTTTCCATCGGCATTTCACAGCGGCGATATCGGCGGCATCACACCACGAACCTGTCATTATCGGCTCTCCCGTGGTATAATTGCCTTTAGTGTTGAACAATCGGCCCGCATCCCTTGCGCTAGGGGGGGGTCTTTCGCTCGTTCACCCCCCCGCCCTGCCACACACCTCCGGCATCCGTTAAGCCGAGTGGAGAATCCTCTTTAAAATTATTTTTTTTTTAAGCATGGCCATCTGTCAATAGCACTCCCAACTATAAGTGGAGTGGAGGTTTTTGTGGGTTAGACCATTTTTAGGGGGGGTTCTTTCACCGTTCCCCACACCCCCAGTGGATGGATACCTTAGCCTGCCTCTCCATCCCAACAAGACAGCTGGCTAGAGCTCGCTCTTACACGCCGTGGAGTAGCTTGTAAGCGTGTAATGAGTTAACTTTGGGATGATGATCTGCATAATTTATTTCCTGCCCCCACAGGGCCTGCTGGAGCATTAATTAATATCAGGCTCCTGCCACAATCCCAGTGTGGGACTCCTCTTGGCGCCAGTTTTTTTGGCACGTGGAATTTGATATGCTGTTGTCGGAGGTTGAAATTTTGCGGTGGTTGGGGGGGTATTTCAATTTGTGCATGATTTTTCATTCAGGTGTATACTAAAACCGGTACTCGGACGTTTCGTCGAAAGACGTTTGGTCGACCGGACGTTTGGTCGCCCGGACGTTTGGTCGCCCGGACGTTTGGTCGCCCGGACGTTTGGTCGCCCGGACGTTTGGTCGCCCGGACGTTTGGTCGCCCGGACGTTTGGTCGCCCGGACGTTTGGTCGCCGGGTTCGCGAGTCCCGAGGTTTGAGTCACGAGACTTTCATTTGTTTAACCCTATTCACTCAATGTTAAATAATAGTCATTAAATCCCTATTCACCCAATGTTGAAATCTAACAATTGCATGCGAACCCGTTCTACCAAACGTCCGTTCTACCAAACGTCCGGTCGACCAAACGTCCGGTCGACCAAACGTCCGGTCGACCAAACGTCCGGTCGACCAAACGTCCGGTCGACCAAACGTCTTTCGACGAAACATCCGGTCACGACCAAAACCTTGACATACGGGTGCCCCAACATATGAGATGCGAGTAAAATTCTGAGCAAATATTTGCCTTGAGATACGAGACAGATTTTGAGATACGAGCATATGAGACAGCCTTGTGTGCGTCATTTTTGGAATATTTTGAAGGGGAGACAAAAGCAAACAATCCTAGATAGGTTCCTTTTAAAAACAATGGTTAAAAGTGAAGGTGGAAGCGATGCAAAAAGAGCCAAGCCCGAAGAAAAAATCCAAAACACCAAGGTTTTACTAAATGAAATGTTCAACCTATGTTTTCTATTTCAATTAAACGACAAAAGATTGTCACTACGGGTGAACTTTAAGTCCATGTTTGTCTCGGCATGTTAGTGACACACCATACCTATTGACCTTATATATGTGCGATAAGTGAAAACATGAGCCAAGACACCTTCTAACGTTCAAACCACGAAATGTGTTAGTCCGGGCTTGTTCTTTCTTGTAATGTTTTGTCATATTTTGGTACTCACCCTCTCCACTCGTCCGTCTCTCTGTCCCCACAGAACTCGATACGCCACAATCTGTCATTGAACAAGTGTTTTCTCAAAGTGCCTCGCTCCAAAGATGACCCGGGAAAGGTGAGATTTTCACCCACATTGTATGTACACAATTGTTTTTTGCCCTGAAATGTTCTGAGTAAATTTCACCTTTTTTCCCCACATAAAAAAGAAGTTATGTATTAGAACTCATAATTAACATGAATGAAGGCAAAATATATCATAAAATGGATACTTAAAAACCATTGTTTTTCTATGAATATGATCCACCATCCTGCATATTGTAAATAAAACAATAACATTAACATCTTTTATTTTATTTTTTTTCTTCCGATACCGACTTCAGTAATAAAAATCAAAAACTCACAACCATTTATTGTCATAACGAAGTGGGTAGTACTACTCCACAAAGTGTGTTTTCGGAGTAAAAACATAAATAAGTAATAGTAAAATATAAAAAGTCTTGTTGCAAGGTAAATTCTAAAATATATCAATATTTTCCGTGTAAAAAGTGCTACCTTTCTACAAATTGCACTTCTTGTACTACTGTATTTTGAATGCATCGTTTATTGTATTACATTATATATATATATATATATATATATATATATATATATATATATATATATATATATATATATATATATATATATATATATATATATATATATATTTTTGACACAATAGTTTCCACCAAGACTTGTTTCTTGCAACAAATTTTGTTAATTGCAGGATGACTTTTTTCTTCAATTTTTTCCTTTTTTTAAAGCTTTCTAGTTCCTGATGTTACTTTGTTGAGGGATCAAGAAAAGGTGTATCTTTGTAACCTTCCTAAAATAACGCACATCATTGCAAAAGAACACAACAGAAGAAAGAGCATGTTTGTTTTGTACCAACAGCTGGCAAGAATCAACCTCCATTTTTATTTTTTTGGAAGGCGCGTATCACCTTGTCTGCGTTTGAAAAAATGTTACCTTTGAATCCCTGCCAGAACGTTGACAGTAGAGCAATGCATGGCACGCTCTTAATCTATTAGCAACCTTCCTCCCCCGCAGGATTGCATTTCCTATGTAAGGAGAGTCTTTTTCTTTTCTTTTTTTTTTCTTCACCATTGGGCGAGCTCAGACATCCGATGTGGGTGAGGTGAGGAAAAAGTCTGACTCCCGGAAAGCGAGTCCAAACAGAGTTGAAGTCAGGTCGTTTCCCAAATGATGGCATCCCCACAAGCATTAGCCGCCAATCTCCTCCTTGGCGCATTTTTCTTGCTCATGTTAATTTGACATTTAAATCTCAGAGGGACCACCAACCGCCGGGTTGGCGGACCCGTTTACTCGGCCGTCTCTCGTGACATCAAGCCGATAATTAGCCCTCGTCCAACCAGGCGCTTCATGAGCCTTTATTCAGTCCCGCTCCAATCTTATGGATCCCAACCTACATTTCAGCCCAGCGCCATCATGGTGGGAAAAAGAAGAAGAAAAAAAATAGGCACAAATAATTACCCTCTCTCTATACACACACACACATATACACACACACATGTGGAGAGCTACGCCTGGCTGTGTACTAGAGGATGGGGACTGAATGCTAATTTCATGTTTTGCTGTAATCCTCTGATATTGACACTCCTGGGAGCTGCTCCACTAAATACAAAATAATCTATTGCTGTATGGATCCCATTCCAGATGCACGGCCAACGTGCTCGCATCCTTAATGTTTAATTTGGAATTTTCCTCACTCTCTTCTCCAGCCCCCCAACACACACAGACACACACACACACACAAACACAGGGAGGCACACACGTTCCCTTCCGCCACCCCCTGCATGCACAAGACAACTTCAAAGAAGCGGTAGCTGCTCTTGATATGTTGCATCAATATTGTAATGTGGCAGGAATATGAAAACCGCTGCCGGGATGAGATAGGCGAGGCGTAGTGCGCGTCTGTCAGTCAGTCTGCGAGATGCTCGGGATTAAATGGCGCTCGTTATTGTGCCAAAAACCCCACCTGACTGCATGTGAATCAATCGGGCCGTGTCGTTAATAATCCGGTCATTTGTATGCAAGGTGACATGCTGCAAAAGTCAAATAGGATGATTCATCTTGACATGATGATAAATTAATGGGACTGTTAATAAATCCGCAACAGTGCTTGTCTGAGTGTTGCCAGCAGAATTTCAAGCAATAACGAATTCAATCCTAACGGAAAATTTGCAAAATACAAAGTTTCATTAATCTATTCATTGAAAAGTTTGTCTATTACACTGTTAATGCAAAAAAATGAACTTGACTGTAAATAGCAATGTTGTAAAAATTACGCTTAAAAGTCCAATCTCACAAATTCATCATATTTTTAATTTTTCAAAGTTGCCCAAATTTGAAAATCAATATAAATCTAGAATGCAGACACAATAACCAAAAAATGTCACGCACAACTTTGCATTTTTGCATCGTCTCGTCAGGCGTAAACCGGCAAACATCTTGTTTTAGTCATCCAAAACACGTTTAGCTCGTTACGTCTACGTCAACAAAACATTTTATTTATCGTTAATGCCGTCTATTTAATACATGAATTCGTACTAAACACGAGAAATGTATGGGCATTCATTTTTCTTAGCGGTATGCAGTCATTAATAAAAAAAAATCCAACATTTTTGTTCTTGAAAAATGATCAACTATCTCAATTTTCACATGTTATGCAAATTCTAGAAACATTACCACCACCTCAGAGTCGCTGGGGGAGGTGAAATCCTTCATATTGATGTATGAAAAGGTGCTGCGTCATTTTACAGGTGGTCTGTTTTTTTATTTTATTAATTTTTTATAGAGCCACAATTTCTTGCAGCTGAAGAAAATACTGTGTTCTGTGTACCCAACACTATGTTGCAGGATATTTGTGAATAATTTAATGGCTCTTTATATGTTTTTCTCTTTTGCTGCCAACTCTCTGGGGGGGTGGGCATCAGAGTTAGGAGGGTGGGGGCCGCAACTCTCTCTTCCCACGAGGGTTAACTTAAAGCGTTCTTCCCCTCGCTAATTAGAAGCAACCAAGCCCAGCCCGGCTTTGTCTGCGCCACTCTCCGCTTTGAAACGCGCGCACGCGGATTGACTGCGGTGACAACCTGCCTCACCTTTATCAACCATGTGGAATATCTAATGAGGCCGGCGCATTTTTATCACCGTTGTATTATTTTCCGCCGCTTGATTGCGCGCGTGAATTATTCCCCTCCCCTCTGAGGAGCCGTTAATTGACCCCAAAGCTTTGGCGCACATTAAAACATATCATTTCCCCCTACACACACACACACAAACACACATACACACGCCCCTGATGAATATAGGCCAAGCGTGGCTTTTCATTTGCGACCGCGACAAAGTACGTGACTTGTGAAAAAAAAAAGGCAACCCTCGTTTTAACAGCAGCGAGCCATTGTGTATACCATTGTGCTATTATTTTATGGATGCTCTGCTCCTCTAGTGGACGCATCAATTATTCTCTCTGCTGGGGAAGTCATTTTAAAAGGTCCTGATCTCACTTTCTCTTGACAATTGAGATTTTTTTTCCTTATCATCAAGTATTAAAAATTAATACGAAAACCAGCACGGCTTTAAGGTGGAAAAATCTCTTTTTTTTTTAGCAACTGTACATAGCCTCGCTTTGGGCTCGGAGGAGGAACACCATCGGAAAAATAAATGAAATGCAAAAGATAAATAATGCAGGCGGGGGCTGTGGGATAAATCCCCCCTGCCCACACAGAATCTCCCTTCCCGGCCAGCCTGCACTGTTCTCGATTTGATTAGCCTTTCTCACAGCTGGCTTTGCGTCCATTTCGCCTTGGCAACGGTGCCGGACGGACTCACCTGAGGCCCAGGAAACGGCGGTTCAAGAAAAAGCTTAGCCCATGCCAGCCTGCCTTGCACACTAGCGCTTGACAAATCAAGTTGAAGGTCGATGATGGTGTTTTGACGTTAAAAAAAAGAAATCCGGTTCTTTGGTGACTTTATGAACCACCTGGAGTCGAGTGGAAATGTGGCAAGTGAGGTTTTCAATGCACTCAAAGTCTTGTTTTTCCCATTGCAGGGCTCTTACTGGGCCATCGATACCAACCCTAAGGAGGACGCCTTGCCAACGCGGCCCAAGAAGAGGCCGCGGTCCGGAGAACGGGTAAGTGGGATGACTAGGGGAAAGACATATTTTGTCTGTTGTAATTTAAGATAGCGATTGTCCATATTTATTGAGCCACAGGATGAATCACGCTTTTGTGGGGCTCCCACAAACATTGTTTTGACGGACAGCTCATACTGTAAATCACACTTTAAGTCACATTTTAGTTACTGTTGACTTACTCTAGGTTTAACATTTTACCAGTAAAAGTGTATTGAAACCAAAGGTTAGACGATAAATTAGTTTGTGGGATTTCAGGACCAAAAGCAATGATTAGTAGTTTAGGAACAGATATTTATTTACTTTAAGTGTAAAAAAAAGTTTTAAAAATGCCAAAATATATGCCTCAAACATACTTACTCAACCAAAGAAATCAATAATTTAATACATCAAACAATAATAATACATTTTTTAAGCACAAGCAAACGTGCTGGGAGTTAACAAAATCAGCATCCACTCTTGTAAAGTTAAATCAATTCTTACATAATAGCGCCCTGAAATTTTCAACAGTAAAAATACTAAATATTTTACAATGATTTAAAGGACTAAGGACCAATGTGTCAGGAAATAAAGGGATATGCATGACTGCATTGGGAAATAACCTACTTTTAAATCAATGTCTTTATTTTGGCCTTTATAGGATTCTTCAATTATAAGTCTATACGTCTTCATGCACCTTTTGTATTCAAATTTCCTTCGCTAAAATCTAACGAAAGCTGAAAACACTCTACTTAAAAAAAACATCTCATCTCAATTTATTCATTGTTCATATCTAGCATATGGTTGCCTTAAACAGTAGCTATACGCAGCACCTAAATCGTCATGGTAACCTACGTCCTTTGAATGTGTTTTGTACCTAATGACGATAATGTAAGTGCACCGTATATGGCAAGTATTTTATTCCTTTATTCTCCTTCCTTTCTTTTCACATTAGGAGTGCATATGTAGACTTTACGTAACTGTCTCGCTACCCTGCCACGGATTGGGCACTTTATTAATAAATGTTGCCCCAGGTAGCTGTTACACACATTATGATCTGCGCCTCCCCCTCTTCTATCATGTTTTTTCTTTTTTCTTCTTCTTCCTAACATCAATTAATGCAGAGGGCTACGCTGAGCTTTTGGCTTTTTAATTATGGATGCTGAAACGCTACACACGGGTTTTTAAGCAAGCCGCTCACATTTGAACTGGCCTCGGGGCGTCTCAGCGCCGCAGCCTCTGGAAAGCTTCCCTTACCATGTGGCTGACCGCATTCCGCCGGGAAAGACTTTTGGGGACGCGGCCGCTGTATGGCAGGATTCTTAAAAGTAAAATAAAATGTAATATATTGGTGTAACTTTTTAAATATTTTGTGCTGTCCTTACCATCTGAGAGAATTGGCAAATTCATATTAATTTGTGGTTTCTTGAGGTATAGTGGATATTTGCAAATGTTACAAGGCTGGAAATTTAAGGCTAAACACACGAGTTAAAAAATAGTTGCTGATGAATTTTATAGGGGATTAATTATCAAGAATTGTTGCACTCTTGTTCTAAATATTTTTATTTCGTCATTTCAATCATTTTCATGACACTGTACAGCACATGTGTCAAAATGGCGGCCCGGGGGCCAAATCTGGCCCGCCGCGTCATTTTGTGTGGCCCGGGAAAGTAAATCATGAGTGCCGACTTTCTGTTTTAGGATCAAATTAAAATGAAGAGTGTAGATGTATATTACATTTCCTAATTTTCCCCCTTTTAAATCAATAATTGTAATTTTTTTAATCCATTTTTTCTGTGTTTTTGGTTCAAAAAGCATTTTGTAGAATCTAAAAATATTTTTAAAAAGCTAAAATAAACATTGTTTTAGATATATAAAAAAATTGAATATTCAGGGCTTTTAATCTAGGTCTTTAAATCCATTTATAAATAAAAAATCTAAATATTATATCTAAAATGGTCCGACCCACATGAAATCAAGTTGACGTTAACGTGGCCCGCGAACCAACCCGAATCTGACACTCTTGCTGTACAGTATAATTCAATAGCTCATAAAAAATCAACGTATTCTACATTTCATTATTTTCAATGTAGTACCTCTATTGTCCTTGTATGTTGAAAAAAAAATTAAATAAATAAGAAATAGTGAAGCGTGTCTATTCTGTCATCCGTGCCCGCCCCCTCCAAACAAGGAATTCCATTAAGAGTCCCAGACGGTACGACTGAGAGTTTGGGAAATCTCATTTAGTGTTTATCATGAATTAAAAATGGTATTGTCGGCAGCCAATCCTCTTAGCGTAAGCACTTTTTCGGAGAGAGACGCGCGCGGCGGCGGAGTTATCTTTGACGACAGCGCGCCTCGCCGTGACGACCGTGCGGGTTTCTCGGGTGGGAGGTGAGCTTTGGGATGAAGCGTGACCTAAATAAAAGGTAGGGTCTTGCTTTTGCGAGGGGATGTGAACAAAGGCCAAAAAACCATCAACCTACTTGTGTCTAATCATTGGATTATGTTGGATTTGATACATTTCTCCTCGCCTTTTCTTCCTCCGCATCCCCCTTGCAGGCTTCTACGCCGTACAGCCTGGAGTCGGAGTCTTTGGGGATGGAGTGTATGATCTCTGGAAGTGCCTCTCCAACGCTGGCAATCAACACTGTGACTAACAAGGTACTACAGGCAGCCCTCCAGCTCCCCCAACGCGCACCTGGCTACGCGGCTGCACCCTGACCCCGCCCACTTTGCCAACCACCTACTGCACCGTTCCCCCGTAGAGAGCACTCCACACACACGAACACACACAATTGCCTAAAGCTCATGCTCAACCCACACCAAAAACACACGAGGAAGTACACCCGATTCCTTCACGGCCGCCCGTCATGAGCTCGGCAACACGATGCCCATATGAGCGCATGAGCGCTTTGCAATTTGAAACCAGAAAACACGATACTCTTGTACACTGCATGCACACACACGCTCACATTACAGTTGCAAAATTCCCATACAATAGAGACCGGTGTTTTCCTAGTCACTGGAAAAATGTATGTCGTTCGCTAAGTAGTTATGCTACACAGTCGCTAGCAGTGCTGAAAAGGAATTGAAGAGTTGCCATCAAAAACAGCTTTCATGGCCACCAGTGCTAATGCTAATGATGATGCATGATTCCTTTAGATTAGAGGTCTCCAAAACGCTCCTAGGGCCGCTGTGGGTGCAGGTTTTTGTTTGCATGGCAGCGCGCTCGTAACATAACATAAATAAATTTAAATGAACTTGGATTACGATGCAGATACGCTCAAAAATAAGTTTAATCTAAACTTAATTCTAATTTTGTTTTAAATTTTGATACTTTTCTTCTCCCGGGTTGGCTCTATTTGCCACGCCTCCACCCTGACTTTCAGATGCAACCTATCGAGGGTTGTTTGCTTTTCCCATCAAAATATTCCCAAAATGATGCACATAAATGTCCTCACAATAGGATAACGCACGACCACTTGCCAACGAGAAGTAGTATATACTCCTCTCGTATTAGCGATCGCTCCGCCATTCGCACTGACTAACGGGGAAAAAAACACTGAAAAAATGCAACGCTCCGCCCAGTGCTCGTAGAGACATTACAAAGAGGGAGTTGCGACCAGAAAGGCAGATCCCATGATGTTCTTATGAGCAGCCTCTCGCGACCGCTGTATGCTCGTATATCAAAATTTGTCTCGTATCTCAAGATAAATATTTGCTCAAAATTTTACTCGTATCTCAAATTGCTCGTATTTCGGGGCACTCGTATGTCGAGGTATTACTGTATTAGTTTTGATTGACCAAGTTGTCATCCATCACTGCGGCAAAGCCAATCCCGTGCTTGTGGTGTCGTCCTGACAAAAGTTAAAACGCAAAAATAGATCCGTACTTTTTTAAAATCAATTCTGATGACGATGAACCCATTCACGGTTCGAAGACTCCTCTCACCAAGCTGGGATCGTTTTCAGCTCAGGCGTGACCCAAATGCTAGCTGAAATTCTAGCTGTCGCCAAAGCGTTGTCAACCTTATTCCTGTTATTGCGTGGGGACAATCCGTCACTTAGGTAGTACCTCTTTTCTCTTTGTCTGCCGTTGACAGCAATAGACATGCAATATATACTAATTGTTGCACGTGTGAGGACGCTAGTGACTTTTTCGACTTGTACCTCTAAAAAGCTGAAGACCACTCTTACATCCGGGAGTAATGCGACAGGGACGGCGAGCTGTTAGCCGCCAGTGTGCCATTCACTCTGAAATTGAAATAGGCTTTTTAACCTTAAGCTCTCATCCTCTGGGCCCATCGGGGGCAGCTCTCGGGAGTACTTTTAAAAAGCCTACAAGAGTCACTTATTCATCTGCAAGCGGGCATTACTAAAAAAAAAAAAAGAAGAAGAGCGTACAAGCATGCAATCCTGTGTGTGAACACGTGTGCAAGTGTGTACCACGTGTGTTTGCGCGACAGGGCCAGCCTCTTAAGCTCCCGAGTTGTGTGGCGAAGGGCACGGTGTCAGCGTGTGTCGTAACTTGTATGTTAGCGAGGGTTTCCACGTGTTTTGACAAGCGACGAGTATAAACTTTTTCGTGAATATGTCCCCCCCCTACATGACAATTTCACTCATTGGCTGCCATTGACGGTGATCTGTTTTGACTGGGAGGAGCTGGCAGAATCATTCGATCGCATCGTATAGCATAGCAATAATAATTATAATAATAGTGTATATATAAAATAATAATAAAAATAACAAATAATATTAATATAAAATAATAATAATAAAAAATAATAATAACAATTTGAAAAGATAATGATAATATAAAATAAAAATAACAAATGATATTAATATAAAATAATAATAATAATTTAAAAAAATAATAACAGATAATAATAATATAAAATAATAATAAGAACAATTAATAATAATAAAACAAAAATACGGGATGAAATAAAATTCTAATCTAATATAATACAAATTTTACCAGCACCCGCTAGCATGATGCTAACGTACCATGGTAGATGCCATAGTATAGAAATTACCAGTTAAATAAAAATAACGTTTTACTCATTGGGTGCCATTGACAGTGTTTTATATTGACTGGGAGGAGGAATCATTCGATCGCATCTTATAGCATTGCAATAATAATAATAATAGTGTATGTATAAAATAATATATGATAATAATAATAAATAATAATAATTTAAAAAAGAAGATAACAATATCAAATAATAATAACAATAACAAATAATATTAATATAAAATAATAATAGACGGTGATCTATTTTGACTGGGAGGAGCTGGCAGAATCATTCGATCGCACCGTATAACAAAGAATATTAATATAAAATAATAATAAATATAACAAAGAATATTAATATAAAATAATAATAAATAATAAATAATTACAATAATTTTCAAAAAATAATAAAAGATAATAATAATATAAAATAATAATAATAACAATCAATAATACTAAAACAAAAATACAGGATGAAATAAAATTCTAATCTAATATAATAATAACAATTCCAGCACCCGCTAGCATGATGCTAATGTACCATGGTAGATGCCATAGTATAGAAATTACCAGTTAAATAAAAATAACTTTTTATACAGGATTTTTTTTTTACTATGATAATAAAAAAACACCAAACATTTTCCTTCATTTCAGATGGCGTGTAAAAAGTCTACTTTCTCAGCGTCTCCACATTGTAAACACGCGACAGGCAGGCCACGCCTCTTTCGCCTTGGCGTGCCAAGCCACAGGAATTCCCTGTGTCTGTTTTTCTCTCGCTCTCTTTCTATTCCAATCGTCGTCCCCTCATTCCCGCCTTTGCCCACCGACCAATGGCAGACGCGGGAACACCAGCGAGATTGTCTTTTGTTTTTCCGCCCACTGTCGGTCGGGCATTCCGCTCCCTCTTTTCATTGTGTTTGTGCGTGCGTCCGTCTTCCTTTCACATCGACTCCCTTTTTCCGCCTGCGCCAAAGTGGCCGCCAACATTGGCCCAAGTGCGATGAAGCCGTGGCACAGAGGTGCGATGATGAAGGCTTGGAAGTGTGTTTGCCTTCTCCCGCCCCCCTTCCTCTTTGCAGTCAGGAGACATCTAGTTCAGATCTGATTTCCCAATGTCTCTGGCAGAAGATTTTGAAAAAAAAATGTTCACCGCTGAGAGTTAAAGTCAGCCTATTTTCTCACACATCCCAATAACTGGCACCAATGTGAGCATTTTCCCATTCCTGTTGAGACAAAGATTATCCTGAGTGAATACTTTTTCTTTTTTTATCGCAAGTTGAGTGATTTATAATCTCTTACGGTGCCTTCTTAGGTGTTTTTTGTCCCCAGATTGGTTGATGAAACTTTTTTTTTTGCTCAATTAGGGAGGTTACAAAAATTATGAAAATAATCGTGTGTGAGAATATGTAAAAAAAAATTTAATGCAGCGTACACTTATACAGACGCTCCCCTACTTACGAACATTCGAGTTACGAACAACGGTACATACGAACATGTCTGCGCATAGGTTTTTTTTTTTTTCCTTTTTTTTTTCCTCCAAGATGGTGCCGTCACGCGGAAGCCAGTGACAGTAGCTCTGTATATTCTTATGTTTTTCTTGTTTTACAGCCCTTCTCTCTTTTTTAAAATTACATTTTAATATTTCTTAATACATTCCTCTTTACTTTACTTTACTTTGTACTTTATACTTTTTACTTTACTGTTTTTACATTTTTCTTTGTTCTGTGAGCCTGGCTTCTTTCGGCTACTTCTTGTAGTGCTTCTTTCCGCCGCTAATACCGACGCCTGGCGTCCACCTTCCTCTGCCCAGTTCGTTGCAGTGCGTAAGTGCGTGAACGTATCTCCAGTGCGCAAAGAAGATTTTTATCATTGAATATCTCGTGCATCCATTATTCAATATGGTTGGTGAAAAGCGAAAGGCTTCTAGTGAGGGTGGTAGTGCAAGGAAGAGGCAAGCCATTTCATTTGAAACGAAAGTGGCAATAATAAAGAAGCTTGATGTGGGTGAGAAAATGGTGAGCGTTGCACGGTCGTACAACTTGAATCGTTCGACGATCGTTCGTTAAATGTTTTTTTCAGTACAAACCAATGCAGGTTACTTATACAAGCCTTAAACATACAAATGCACTTATATAAACCTTCAATCTACTTATATAGGCCGTAAACATAAATTATAATACAAAATATAGCACTGAATCAACTTACGAACAAATTCAACTTATGAACAATCGCTCGGAACCTAACTCGTTCGTAAGTAGGGGAGCGTCTGTACCAAAAAAGGAGCAGAATTTGAAGCTGTTTTTGAGCTCTCTAGTAAAAATCAGCAAATGCCCCATCATCCCATGTTTCTCAAATACGATATTGAATGATTGTAGGTATTGGGAGTGTTAAAATTCATTTTCCTCCCCTATCTGCTCAGGTCAACTCTTCCTAGTGTAAACACATACTGATGATCTCTCTTTGAAAGATTATCCTTAGCATTGCGTCATCATCAGATCTCTATGATTATCCTTGGCGATTATTATGTGATGTACAGTAATCTCTCAAATATTGCGGTTAATGTAGACTGGACATAGCCAGACATAACAATCGAAAAATCGCTGAGTAGAATCACCCCTATTATAACTATGTACCTTTTCCCAGTAGCAAGAGTGGCTTCCGCTTGCGAGTTTCAGCGTGGATTTTCACATTTTTATGAACTTAACAAAAAAAAAATAGCCGAAAAAATCGCTAATGAGTGAATTCGCGATAAGTGAAGTCGCAATAATCAAGGGAAGACTGTAGATTGTTAAAACGCATTGCCACCCCCCCTTATATTTTGGCCCCGAAACATGATCAGCAACTGTAAAAATTCAAATCACTATACACTCATTCTGGCCATATTTTTTTCCCCGAAAGATTATTCTCCGTGATTATTCTGTGGTTAGTTATTCTTAAAGAGGATGTGGGTTTTGCTTACGAATACTAATCATTTCTGGATTCTCGCTTATCATGAAAGATTACTCAGGTGTTTTAAAAACTATTGTTCCTCGAATGTTCACTCGTTTGTTAAAAATCAGGAAATGCCCCATCGTTTGTTGTCCTTTGAAGATTATCCTGCGCGATTATCATTTCGTGTGGCGTGTTTTCCTCCCTTATCTGCTCAGATAATAATTGTAAATATTTAAAGCAGTGCACACGTGTAATGATCATCTAGTTTTTTTTCGAGATTATCTTTAAAGGAATTTTCTGGATAGTGTGGAGGGAGGGTTCCTTATTAGTTTTCTGACTTAAATCAAGGTTGCACCTCACGATAATCAGGCCAAATTTGAGCACTTTCCATTGGTGGAGGAGCCTCTAAACTCACTATAGTTAGACGCGATAGGAAGTTTCCTCTATATACTGAATTTGTTCCTCATTTGCAAGCGGCTATGCTTTCACCAACCAGGCACACGGGCCCGGTTTACCGCGCAAACCCTCGCTCGAGCATCCGTGTCATCCCAGTCTCGTGCAGAAATGTGCTCGCCACATGTACGCCGCTCGGCGTCGCGTCCTCTGGGGGTCTGCCCGTAACCACGGAGCGGCGAGTTTTGAAAATAATCACACTTAACGGGCGAGCGGCGTAAAAATAGATTGCAGCGGGCGACTTTTATGACTTGACTGCGCATAACATTTCTGTTTCCGCGGCACCCTGTTTTTGATTAGCATAGCGAGGCTGATTTTCATTGAGTTCCCCTTCACGCTAATGAACACTGGATCCGAGCCCACACTGAGCGCGGGGAGTCTACAGTCCCCTAATGAGCTCCTCCGTCTCCCTCTCTTCCTTGAACCTTGTTGGGTTTAGCCGCGAAGCTTTAGTTCCTTTTTTTCTTTTTCGCCGTCTTATATCCACGCCTCCACCAGCACGTACATTATAAGCGTATAACGACGGCTTCTGCGCGGCGTCCAGCCGACCAAATCGACCAAAACCTTTTCCTCGCGGCCTCGCCGGTTAGACGGAGAGAAAGACAGAGACAAGAGTGGATTCAGTGTTAGCGCCGGGCCGGTCCGTTCCGTTCCGTTCGCCCACGGCCACAGCCTGTGCCGCCTCTTTGTGCCCGGCACAGGGCTCGCTCTGTTTCGCTCGCTGATGAGCAGAAGCCACCATGCTGCTCTGGGTCACGGGTGGACACACATGTAGCACAGACACACACACATGCACACACACACACACTGCTCCAAAGGAACCCCGTCAGTGCATTGCTGCCATTCCATTGTCACAGCAGACATCCCTATTTGTTATTTTCCAGATACTGTCTAACGCAGTGGCTAACGTGGAACACAATCCCTGTGCTTTTTCTTTTTTTCCGGATCGCGAAAGGCGTATTCCCATCAAAACTCGTATTAGGGCTGGCCAATCGATTGTCTGATCTTGAATGTGACCGTGGTTTTTGAAAGCTTGGTTTTTAACTGATAGTTTTAAGGACTACTAAGCACTCGCCAGCCTTTTGGCTGCGCAGGTTTGATTCCCGCTTGTGTGCGTTGTGTCAGGAAGGGCAACCTCGACCAAATCTATCATGCACTGCGATGACCTCTGGGGGCATATAGCTGAAAATCACTTTTAAGGAATACATATTGATAATTTAAGACTTAAGCCCGCCGGGTTTATAAAGCACTGGAGCAAACCTATATATGTGAATGGCAGGTCTCAATTATTACATATGTTTTTTATGTCTTTATTATTTTTATATAACTTATGGACAATGGAAAGCTTTTCAAATATTGGGATTTAAGACCCAGTCATTAGTCATTACATTTATTATGCTAGAGTTTTTTAAATTATCTTCCTAAATGTATTGATAGATTATTAGGATTGGATTGGATTGGATTGGATAACTTTATTCATCCCGTATTCGGGAAATTTCATTGTGGCAGTAGCAAGAGGGTGATTAGACACAACAACAAAGCAAAAGCACAAAGTACAAGGCAAATCCTGGCTAACAGAACAAAGA